>NC_087153.1:38760521-38820521 GCF_035594125.1 Scylla paramamosain | reverse complement strand
CACCACCACCACCACCACCACTACCGCCACCACCACCACCATCACCACGGCCGCCCGCAGCCTCTCTTACTGCCACACACCACCACCACAATCATTCCCTCTAGGCCAACACACACACACACACACACACACACACACACACACACACACACACACACACACACACACACACACAGCTTTCCAGTATTTTGTCAAGGTGTCAATAGCTTCCAGTGACTTGCGGAGTGTAAAGGGCAGCGAGGACAGGTAACTGTATGCAAACACCTGTGCTTCCCTGTGTGGTTACCTGTGTGTTTACCTGTGTGTTTACCTGTGTTTACCTGTGTGCGTGTTTGCTTCGTGGCGGGAAAATGTGTGGAGTGTTTGACAGTGTGTATGAGTTAATTTTCCTTTTATTATTATTATTGGTGTTATTGTTATTGTTATTGTCATTATTATTATTATTTATTTTATAATTTATATATCTTATCTCCCAGTACATGTGTGGACATTGCTGGATTTCGTTTCTTTTTCTTTTTTCTTTCTTGTTTGTCACCTTCTTCCGCGATTGAAGCCAGCGGGATGAGAGTGTTGCTAATTGAAAATATTGACCTTTAGAAATTTCACGATGCGCCTTTTTTTTTCTTTCCTACTTCGGATAATGCTGTTACAAGTATTTTTAAGCTTTGTTCGGCTCAAGAAATGTGTCTTTGTCTTCCACGGCAGATGTGGTGGTCGTAAATGGCAGAATCTTCTAATTTAAATACCTTACTTGTGTGTTTTCCAGTAGTGCTTTGTATTTTTTCCCCTCCCGTAGTATTCACAAAAGTACTAATACAACCTTTAAAATTGCAGAATATTATACTTGAAAATGCTTGTCTTGTATATTCCAGTTCTGAATTTATTCCTTTCTCTCGCAGTACTCATGGAATTGCAAATAGAACTGCTGGAATACTGAAATACAATAAAAAATAAATAGGTTGGCGTTTTTTTTTTTTTTCAGTCGTCGTATAAATTTAAGGGAATGACACGTGGAAATAGATGGGCATGAATTATACACGGCTTCATGCGGCGACGGCCACGTGTAGGCCTGATGGTTTCTTGCATCTTCCCTTATTTTCTTACGTTTTCATGTTCCTAGTCTGTATTTTTTTTTTGTGAGAATATTAGAGAAAGATAGAGAAAGACACAAATAGAGAGAATGAGAGACGTAAAATAGGAGATTGCACAACGGCTTGTAACACCGAGGCCTGATGGAGTCTTGCAGCCTCTTTTGTTTTCTTACGTTCTAAACTGAACACTTTTTAAAGGAAGAGGATCAGAGAAAGACAAAAAACAGACGCACTAAAGAGAGGCGTGAAATAGGAGGGTGCACAGAGGCTGATAACGTGATGAACAGCAGTAAATGTGGTGGTAATGACCATGAAGGTGACAGGTCGGGGCCGCAGACGCCTGACAGATGAAGGTGTGATGGCCCCGCAATGCCCCGCGGTGGGAGGGCTTGCCGGGACCTGCTGACCCTGGGGCGCCTCCTTACCACCCGCCGCTCCTTCACTCCACCGCCTCTCGAAAACAAATGGAGGGAATTATGACGGCAGTGTTTGAAATGTGGAAGAAGAGGGAGCAGCAACGGGAGTGTAACGAACTGAAACAGACCAAGACCTCACAGTCACGTCACCGCCCCCTGAGGACTGATGGAGGGAACTAAGGCAGTAGTGTTTTTTTTTTTTTTTGTGTGTGTGTGTAAGAGTGACCAGGGACAACTAAAAGAACGGGGAAAAGGCCCACTGAGGTGCCAGTCCCTAAAGAAAGGTAAAAAAAAGTCATGAGTACTTGGATTTCATGGTAACTGCTCCTCTGATCTTGAAAGCTGCATGCCTTCTCCCGCTTCCTCGCAGCACAAAGTTTTCTGCTTGTTCTCACCTCTGTTCTGTCCACCTACCTAATGCAAGAGTTAACCAGTACTCTTAATCTTTCATCCCTTTCACTGGTAAACTCTAGAACTCCTTGCCTGCTTCTGTATTTCATCCTGCCTTTCACTTCAGGTCTTTCAAGAGAGAGAGATTTCAAGACACTTATCCTCAGATTTTGGATAACCCTCTTGATTACACTTTTTTTCTTCTTTTTTTTTTTTTTTTGTCCTTTTTGTTGCCCCAGGCCAGAGTCCCCTCTTACATAAAAAGGTGTTGATAGTAGAGCGGCGGCGGTGCCCTTCAGCATTACGCAACACACTGGTGAGGCGTGATCACCCTTGCTGCTCCACGCCCCTCGCCTCTCACCCTCACTGCTGCCTCGAGTGTTGAAGGTTACTGCTTGGCGTCAAACCCGAATTCGCTGTTATCACCCCCTCTCTCTCTCTCTCTCTCTCTCTCTCTCTCTCTCTCTCTCTCTCTCTCTCTCTCTCTCTCTCTCTCTCTCTCTCTCTGTGACACAGTACACTTTTTTCCCCCATCCCACTCCTTCCGTCCCTCTCTCTCTCGATCTTTACTTGTGTGTAACGCGCGGCAAATTACAGACAAACCCCGCCGGCTGCCCCACAGGTGAGAGAGAGAAAAAAAGAAAAGAAAAAAGATATAAAAAAAAAATAGCAGCAGTGTCCACAACGACCCGTGAAAGTCGTCCTGAGGTTTTGAAACAGTTAATACAGATGATGACGACCCTCATTTAAGCAGAAAAGCAGGTAGACAAGGAGGTTGGTTAGAGAGAAGCAGGGAGCGAGACTGGAGAGAAAAAGCAGGGAGTAAGGTTAGAGAAAAGCAGGCAGGGAGGGAGGTTAGAGAGAGAAGCAAGCAGGGAGGTTTAAAGAGAGAAGCAGGAAGGCAGGGAGGTTAGAGAGAGAAGCAAGCAGGGAGGTTAGAGAGAGAAGCAGGGAGTGAGGTGGAGAGACATACAGGCAAGCAGGGAGGTTAGAGAGACAGGCAGTCATGGATGGAGATTGGAGGGAGTCACAGGGCAAGGTTAGAGTGTGGCATTATCGTTTTGTTGGTGGAAGTTCTTGCCTGATTCGTGGGCTGGACCTGGTGGAGTTAACCCTTTGTTCTTGTTTTTCTCTTGTTTATGTATTAATGGCTAAGGGTGTTGGTGAGGGGGGGTGTTGGGTGGATGTGGGATGTGTGACTCTGTTTTTGTATGTATATTTGACTTTTTTTTATCGTTGTTGTTTTTGTTGTTGTTGTTCTTCTTATTTTTGTCCTTCTTGTTCTTCTTCTTCTCCTCCTCCTCCTTCATATTTAAGTGATGCAAGTATCTACACTCCTTGCCTTTCTCTCTCACGTCATCAAATATGTTTATTCCAAGTACTTATAGTTTTACGAAGAAGGCTGTACGTACTGCACCTGTTAGCATCACTCAAACTGTTATCATTCCTCCTTAACTTATTGCTTGCTTCCTTTCAAATATCCACTCTGCGTATGTGTGCGTATGTGTGTGTATGTATGTGCTTATATGTGTGTGTGTGTGTGTGTGTGTGTGTGCGCGCGCTGCCTGACGGAGGGGAGCAAGGGAGGGTTACAATAGAGGTGTTGCCGGGAGGGCCGCTACGTGTTCTCTGCCGCTGTGCTCGTGGCCTCGACCAGCCAGCCAGCCAGGGAGGGAGAGGCGCAGGGAGCAGAGAGCAGGGAACAGGGAGGGCAGTGTCGGAAGGCCTTGACTCCCGCAGCTTGTGAAAACGTGTCAACATGGGTGGTTTTCTTGTTGTGTGTGTATGTGTGTGTGTGTGTGTGTGTGTGTGTGTGTGTGTGTGTGTGTGTGTGTGTGTGTGTGTGGACTACTTTTCTTCATCGTTTGTGTGGAAAGTTATACAAATTTAGTTATTTACATTGTGTCTATATTAACACTAGCTGACTTATCCTCGTTGCATCCATTATTATCATTCATTACATTGCAGTTCTAGAAACACCTACGCTACCATTATCATTTCAAAATTCCGGGATGTAAACAGTGAAATCAACAGAAGCGGGCATATCATTATTGCATTCATTATCGTCATCCATTACGTTGCAGTCCTGAAAACACTAACGCTACCATTATCATTTCGAAGTTCTAGACCTAAACAGTAAATCTAGTCGCTAAAATATTCGAGAAGCAACAAATTTATTCAAAGAGGAAACTGTGCAGATATGAAAATCCCCAGAAACTTTTTTGCATTGCCGCCCCGTGGAGCAATGAAGGCAGCCATTGCAGCTAATGGGATGTGAGCTTTGTTAATTGAAAGTATTGATCGTAAGGTATTGTTGCAAAAGATGGCGTTTGGAATTTATTTATTTATTTTTTTTTTTTTGTGATGCTCTTCTGTTTTTTATTTATTTATTTATTTTTTCGGATTATGTTGGGAAGTTACGTGCGCTTTGTTTGGCTCAAGATACGTGGATGTTTTTTATTTTTTTATTTTTTTTTTTTTTTACTTGGGAAATTTTGTGATGTGTGTGTGTGAGAGAGAGAGAGAGAGAGGAGAGAGAGAGAGAGAGAGAGAGAGAGAGAGAGAGAGAGAGAGAGAGAGAGAGAGAGAGTGGTGGTTGGTTTTACTGTTTTGGTGGTGGTGGTGGTGGTGGTGGTGGTGGATGTTGTAGTGTGTGTTGTTGTTGTTGTTGTTGTTGTTGTTGTTGTTGTTGTTGTTGTTGTTTTCTTCTTCTTCTTCTTCTTCTTCTTCTTCTTCTTCTTCTTCTTCTTCTTCTTCTTCTTCTTCTTCTTCTTCTTCTTCTTCTTCTTCTTCTTCTTCTTCTTCTTCTTCTTCTTCTTCTTCTTCTTCTTCTTCTTCTTCTTCTTCTTCTTCTTCTTCTTCTTCTTCTTCTTCTTCTTCTTCTTCTTCTTCTTCTTCTTCTTCTTCTTCTTCTTCTTCTTCTTCTTCTTCTTCTTTCTTCTTCTTCTCTTCTTCTTCTTCTTTCTTCTTCTTCTTCTTCTTTCTTCTTGATGTTACTACTACTACTACTACTACTACTACTACTACTACTAACACTACTACTACTACTACTACTACTACTACTACTACTACTACCACCACCACCACCCCTAATAAATCCTATATACTACTCAACACGTAAAAGAGCAAACTAAGACTTTCAGACAGAAAACCCTTTAAAGAAATGATTCATTGTTATTTCCCCAGAAAAATATAAATAAATGGCAAAAAAAATAAACTGATTAGCGAAAGTTTGAATCGTGTCGGCCAGTTTACTTCCCCTTATGTTTTGATACTCTGCCCTTGGTTGGAATAGTTAATGTCACTGAATGGCCGAAAAAAAAAAAAGAAAGAAAAAGAAACAGAAGCAGGCAGGGAGTTCCACGCACGTACTAATTTTTTTCGTCCTGTACTCGAGCAAAGACGCAAAGACCTTGTGAACTGTTCAGGAATATTGAGGCGAGAGTGTATCTTAATTTGATTTTCAAGACGATGAACGAGTGTGCTGGAAAAAGGAGGTTCAGAGGTAAGTGGATAACACACACACACACACACACACACACACACACACACACACACACACACCCACACACACACACACACACACACACAAACACACAAAGACTACATACTTAAGAGGCCACAAGAATGAAAAAGTGGAAACATTTGAATGACGTAAAGAGAGAGATAGAAAAAGCTACAATTTCCCTTCTAGAACCGTAAATACCTAGAAGACATCAGAAGAAGTAACAGAGGCTGGAATGCACAAGAAAACATGATAGAGGCAAGGAGAGAAACACACGTAGATCAGATGAAGGTAAAACTAGACATATATGAAGAGACAAGACCAAAGGACTGTAGCCCAAGCCTTGTACACACACACACACACACACACACACACACACACACACACACACACACACACACACACACACACCACACACACACACACACACACACACACACAGTTTTTTTTTTTTTTTCATCGGTGTAGTCAGAAATAGTGAAGCTCAAGGCGATGCAGGAGTTTTGACATTAGAAAACGGGGTTCCTCAAATGATTTTCTGAAACCTCGCCTCTTTGAAGGGAACACTGAGAAATACAGGTCATTCAAGCTCTCTCTCTCTCTCTCTCTCTCTCTCTCTCTCTCTCTCTCTCTCTCTCTCTCTCTCTCTCTCTCTCTCTCTCTCTCTCTCTCTCTCAGGATGCAATGATCTTTTTCTGTTTGTTTTTTTACACGAAAGTGATCGAACAAGATTGAATACAAGTCATTTGGGGGCCATGAGTGTGAAGAGGAGGAGGAGGAAGGAGAAGAGGAAAAGGAGGAGGAAGAACTAAAGATAAAAACGATAAGAAGGAAAAGGAAGAGGAGGAAGAGAATAAAAAGAATCAACGCGAAGAGGAAAAGGAGGAGAATGATAAAAAAGAAAAGGAAAAGATATCACTAAGAAGAAGAAGAAGGGAGGAGGAGGAGGAGGAGGAGGAGGAGGAGGAGGAGGAGGAGGAGGAGGAGGAGGAGGAGGAAGGAGATAAGGAAGACAAGGAGGAAGAGGATAAATGAAGAAAGAAAAATATAAGAAAGAGAAACGAGAAAAAGCTAAAGAGGAGGAAGCGAAGAAGGAAGAGAAAAGATTAAGGAGGAGGAGAAGGAGGAGGAGGAGGAGGAAAGATTAAGGAGGAGGGCGTGAAGGAGGATCAGAATGCAGTATATAACAATCAGATCTGTGAAGGATGACAAAAAGTAAAGAAAAAACATTCCCACCAAATTACCTGAATTATTCTTTCTTAGAGGAAAATGAATTAAGATTCCGACGACTGGGTGCGTTGCTCTCTCTCTCTCTCTCTCTCTCTCTCTCTCTCTCTCTCTCTCTCTCTCTCTCTCTCTCTCTCTCTCTCTCTCTCTCTCTCTCTCTCTTGCATAATACATGGTACACTTGATTTTGTACATGTTGTATAAATAAGAGAGAGAGAGAGAGAGAGAGAGAGAGAGAGAGAGAGAGAGAGAGAGAGAGAGAGAGAGAGAGAGAGAGAGAGAGAGAGAGAGACGCTAACGGGACCCCACAAAGGACGTCTTGCTCTCTCTCTCTCTCTCTCTCTCTCTCTCTCTCTCTCTCTCTCTCTCTCTCTCTCTCTCTCTCTCTCTCTCTCTCTCTCTCTCTCTCTCTCTCTCAATCCCGCGGGCAGCCTGACGTCACTTCCTGCCTGGCCGTGAGTCAGTTACTCGTATGTACTGCTGCCTGGCGGAAGTCGCGGCTGACTGACTGACTGACTGACTTGCTATACTCGTCAAACCGCCCCGCCTCCGTTCAGTGCAAGTTGGCGGTAACACCTTTGCTATACAATTAGGAGTTTGATCAGGTAGAGCACGAGAGAGTTAAGAATTATAAATGTGTCTTGCGTTTTTTTTTTTTTTGTTTGCGTTTAGTTCGAAGGTTCCTTTGTGTGTGTGTGTGTGTGTGTGTGTGTGTGTAAAGGGCAACGCGAATACGAATGAATGTTTCGCTTAGTTTAATATTTAGTTAATTTTTTTTTTCTTTTTCTTTGTGTGTGTGTGTGTGTGTGTGTGCGCGCGTGTGTGGTAGTTATTCCGAAGGTTGTTATTTTTTCCTCTCTCTCTCTCTCTCTCTCTCTCTCTCTCTCTCTCTCTCTCTCTCTCTCTCTCTCTCTCTCTCTCTCTCTCTCTCTCTCTCTCTCTCTATAGCTGTTTGTGTGCTTTTTTTCCTTCTTTTTGTAGTCTGCGCCGCTACGTGAGGCCGCCGAGTTTGGAGTTTCTTGATTACCACTGCGTTGTCTCTAGAGTGAAATTACGTTACAGATTATTACGACTACCCTGACAGCGACTAATAGAGCACCTGGAGGAACTACCTTGAAATTATAGTTGTTTTTTGTGTTTCTCTATTTTGAACACGTAATCTTCACCTGGAATCCTTAAGGAAATAGTAGTAATGTTTCTCTCTCTCTCTCTCTCTCTCTCTCTGGACGTGTGTAATCTTCAGAACGCAAGAACACAACAAAACAAGGAGACTACAAATTGCCAGTTGATTTACACAAAAGCGACTACTGAGCACTTTAAAACCATCATCATGAACCAGAAATTGACCCAACTTCTTGAAATAAACAGATATCTTTACTCTTTACCACCTTACTAAGTCTGTTCTATTCACCTCCCCTATTTGTGAACCCGTTTTTTTTGCTTGTCTCCTTTATAAAGCTGCTTTTGTCTAGCTTATAACAGTTTCTACGTGTTTTATTTTGTTCCCTGGCTAAGAGGAGTCCAGTTTAACTCTTTCACTGTTAGACAGATTTTATCCTTCAACACCCTTTAACTTTTTGGATGCTATTTATTTGCTAGGCTCACGTAAATATTTCTGCTGTGTAAAAGAGATGATATTAACCTCCCACTTTCCCCTTCCCTCCCGTGCATCTCATTGCAGACACTTTTTACAATGTTAGGACGGATAAGGAAGGACTGCTATAGCAACAAAAGAGTTAAAAGTCTATTTACAAGCAATTTTGGCTTTTAGTACACTGTTTTCGTGAGTTTCAAGGAAGTCAAACGAACTCTTGGGTTTGAAATTACTATCATAACTCAGAAATTCATCCAGTCTCCTCTTAAAACAATACGATATCTTTCCATTGTTCTATTCTATTCATCTCCTACATTTGTGAACCACTTTTTTGCTTGTCTTCCTTTTAAAAACATGATCTCGTATAATTTATAATCATTCGTACGAGCTATTATTTATTCCCTGGCTAAAAGAACCTGATTACTGTCTCCTTTGTTGAGCCCTTTAACTCGGGAAGAGGAGGGATGTATTGGTAATGCTACAGAGGGCGTGCAGTATGGAAGTGTTACCGTTTTGTTGTTTTTTTTTCTTGATTTTTTTCCTTCTCTCTCTCTTTCTCTAGACGTGAACTCAGTATCTGGAAGACCTTGGGAATAGTAAAAGTGGTCCAGGACTCGTTAAATCTAGAAATGTTACTGTTTCTCTCTCTCTCTCTCTCTCTCTCTCTCTCTCTCTCTCTCTCTCTCTCTCTCTCTCTCTCTCTCTCTCTCTCTCTCTCTCTCTCTCTCTCTCTCTCTCTCTCTCTCGACTGGGAAGAGTAATGATGCTTCAGTAATCTTCGAGTATTTTGTAATGCGTGGAGGCGGACCAAGTTCACAAAAAAGGGGAAAAAAGACCCGTTAATTTGCCGTTTAAGGGGGTAAAAGAAAGTAAGTGAGAAGAGAGTAGTTATCTATTTATTTCATTTATTTATTTGTTTTAAGGACGACAAAAAGGCTGAAAAAGAAATCCAGTGATTGTGCCATTGTAGCAGAGTTACCATAATATTCTCTCTCTCTCTCTCTCTCTCTCTCTCTCTCTCTCTCTCTCTCTCTCTCTCTCTCTCTCTCTCTCTCTCTCTCTCTCTCTCTCTCTACCCATGCAATCCCTACCAGGAAGTCTTAGGAAACAGAAATGATTCAGATGTCTCGGAGTAATGTATCGTGCGTCAGTGGTGAGTGTGTTATGAGAATGAAAATGAGGGAGGGGAAAAAAGGAACAGAGAATACGATAGTTGTGAAATAGGTAGGTTATCCTTCACGCCACGTATGACTGTAGTGTTTGCAACCAATGTGTTGTGACGTGTTGGTGTCAGTGCGTTGTTCCTGCTTCCTGCTTCCTCCTTCCCTCTTTGAATTCGTCGTATTTGTATTTATATTCCGTCTTGGTAAGTTTTCGTAATAGTGAATTCTTGTTTCCTGTTTTCTGTGTGTGCGTTTTTTTTATTTATTTATTTATTTATTTATTTATTCCATTTTGATAAGTTCCCATATCAGTAAAGTTTTGTTCCTACTTCCTCTTTCCTTTTTCTCTGCGTTTATTCTTCGTGTTTCTATTTATATTCTATTTTGATAAGTTTTCATATTCGTACATTTTTGTTTCTGCTTTCTCTTTTCCCTTTCTCTGTTTGAGTTCTTCGTATTTTTTTTTTATTTGCATTTCATTTGGTAGGTTTTCGTAATGCTGCTTTCTTTTCCTCTTTATCTGTGTGTATCCTTCGTATTATGTGTATCTAATTTTGATAGGTTTTCATGATAGTAAATTCTTGTTTCCTGCTTTCTTTCCCTCATTATGTGTTTGGATTCTTTGTGTTTCTACTTATTATCCTCGTTGGAAAATTTTGATACATTAACTTCTTCCTGATCTCTGTTTCCTGTTTTCTTTGTCTCCTTTCTGTGTTTTGGTTCTTTTTTTTTCATTTTTACGAGTTTTCATAATAATCAGTTCACGTTTTCAGTTTCCTCTTCCTGTTTCAGCGTTTGGATTCTTTGTATTCTGGTTTATTCTATTTTGATCAGTTTTTTTTTTCTTTTTTTCCTTTGCAAGCTTTTCTCTCTTTTCTCTGCTTCTTCTTCTTTCCGTGTGCAGATTCTTCGTTTTTCTTTTGATATTCCATTCTCTCAAGTTTTCACAATTATATTTATTTTTCTATATATTTATTTTATTTATTATTATTATTTTTTTTTATTGTACTCTGCTTCCTCTTCCTCTTTTTAATGTGTGGATTCCTCAGCATTTATATTTCAGTCTTATTCTGAAAAGTTCTCTTAATAGTAAGTTTAGTTGTTACATTCTTTTACAAGTTTGTTTCTTCTTCCTGCTTCCTGCCTCCTCTTCCTCTTCCTCTTTTAATGCATGGTTTCTTTGTATCTGTACTTATGTCTTATATCGAGAGGATTTCACAGCAGTAAGTTTTTTTTTTTTTTTATCATTATTTACATTTTTTTTTCCCCTATTCCTCCTCCTCCCTGTTTCCTCCTCCTCCTCCTCCTCCTCCTCTTCATCCTCCTCCTCCTCTTTTTCTTCCTCTTTTCATCCATGAGTTTTTAGTATTTTTATTTTCATTTTACTTTGACCGGTATTTATAATAGCGAGTTTAGCCTTTTTGATGTAATTTACGAGTTTATTCCACTTCACGAAAAAAATAAAATAAATAAATAAATAAGTGTAGAGGGCAAGAATCCAAACATTATTAATACAAAATCCAAAGATAATTGACGGAAATATATAAAGTCTATCCAAACGCTCCATAAAACTCGTATAATATATTTAAAAACCACACCTATAGAATTTTAAATCTCTCTCTCTCTCTCTCTCTCTCTCTCTCTCTCTCTCTCTCTCTCTCTCTCTCTCTCTCTCTAACACACACAAAAGTCACGCGCCCTTAAAGTTTAGCGCTGCAGTGTGTGGCTCCCGTGCTCTGCCTGAATGAGAGGACCGAGCGAGTGTGACCTCTTTTTGCTTTCCTCTGTGGGCCTGGCTTGGGGATCACTGCTTACACAACACCCTGTAGCCGGGAGAAGACCTTATAGACTAACCCACCCTCTTAGTACTGTTGGGAAAACTATTGTAACCTGGTTTAAGGCTGAGTGATGAAAAGGCAAAACTGTGTTGAGTGTTTGTCAGTTTTTTTTTTTTTTCTGGTAATTAAAATTTTGCTATGCTATCAGAATAGTTCACTACTTTTCTTTTTTTTTTAATGTATTTTTTTTATGGCAGGTTAAAGTTTCCCCAGTATTAAATTACCTCCTTCCCCGTCAGCGCCGCCCGCAGGTAATTGACTGTATTATTGTTATTATTTATCCACGATACCTTTCCACCAGGGGCCGACGGAGTTACGAGTGCATATGATGTGAGTGAGAGCGTGTGGTGCTTTGTCTGGGCCTTCCCGTGTGCGACTGCCGGACTGGTATATAGATTATTATTATTATTGTTGTTGTTGTTGTTGTTGTTGTTGTTGTTGTTTTGCCGTACCAGTCAGTCAGTCAGTTGTGTAACTCGATGCACTAAGCTCTATAAGTTTTGAATTATAATTGTGGTGGATATATTAAAGCAAACGAGATGCAACATTGCTTTGTGTTTCATTGGTTTATTTATTTATTTTTTCATTCATATTAATTTCCATTTTATTCATTTATGTATTTTTTTTTTTTTTGTCGGTGGGGGCATTATAGAGATTTCCGGTAAAACATGGTGATTAGCGCGCATTAAATGGAAAATAATGGTTATAAAAACAGGAAAACATAACTTTAATCACTCTTTTTTTAACATAAACTCAAGTAAACACTAGCATTTCCTCTTCCTCTTCCATTTCATCTTCCTTTCTTTCCACATTTTTTTTTAACGATCTCCATCTTCCCTCCCTCTTTTCCCTTCTTACTTTTTCTCCACATTCTAGCCCATTCCCTTTTCCTTCCTCCGTCTTCCTTTGTTTTCTTTCCTTCAACACATCCCATCTCAGTTTTCTTCTTCCTCTTTCATCCTGTTACATGACTAGATATTGTACATTCATGAGGGAGAACGTCTGTAACTATCTATCAGTCTATCTGTCTGTCTGTTTGCCTATCTGTCGCCTTGAACCCTTCTCACCTTCCCTCTGTGCTTTCTTTATTCAGCGAGAGACACAGAAAAGGCGCGCAGCTCAAGGACAAGTGACGGGTGGCTGGTAATCGTCTGCTTCCTCTCCCACATAAGAGAGGAAATGTTTGGCGTTGCATAAGAAACCGGAGATCCATTTTCTTGAAGCTTCTGATGCTCGATTTCCTCTCAGCTTCAACTCTCTCTCTCTCTCTCTCTCTCTCTCTCTCTCTCTCTCTCTCTCTCTCTCTCTCTCTCTCTCTCTTACATGCCATCTCGTTCTCACATTCAGCTATTGCAATTTCTTCTTTTTCTCTTCTTGCATTCTTTCATTCATCCATCGGTATTTTTCAATTAGAGGAGGACGTGTCACGATTTATACCTCAATTACCAGGATTTTTACAACTACTGTGTGTGTGTGTGTGTGTGTGTGTGTGTTGTATCGAGAACGTGTCTGGCGAACCGTGGCAATAATTATTTGTAATAATTATTTCATGTGGTGTTTTTTTTTTTTTTTGTAGCCTAACGTGCGTAATAATTGTGTTTCTTTTCCTTCCCGCAGCGATGAAAAGGCCGAGACAGCGCTGGAATACAAAGATGAGCTGGAGCAGACCAAGGCGACGGTGGCCAAGCTTCGTCAGGAGGTAAGATCAGTTAAGACAAGATTGTGGCCCGTATCTTGAAACGCTTCAGGCTTGACTTCACTTCAGGCTCTCAACAGGACTGCTTTCAGAGGTCACAGGAGTGAATACTCGGGTTCTCGTGGATGTTGTTATAAAAGAATTTCTCAGGCTAGGGTGACTGCGCTTGACTTGTGCCCCGTCATTATTCACACATAAATAAATACTGATTTCCGGAAATTTAAGGTTAAAGCAGAGTATCCTGGTGCAAAATTAAGAGGAATATTAAGTTGTAATGCCTGTATAGCCTGCCATACTGCTATACTCCTATCTTTTGGCCATTCAAACAACAGTGTGGCGGCGGATGCAAAACTTGTATTTATTTTCCTTATTTCACAATATTTTTTTCCATACCGCAGTAAATACAATGAGCGGGAATCCCTTGATAAATTACCCCCTTCATTGTTCAGTAATAACAATGATTTCAGATAGGAGAATACATACACCAATGAGAGGTTTGTTGTCTTCCCGTTAGGTTGACAAGTGTTTACCAGTGACGCTGTGGAAGAAGGCCTAGTTCCGCTTCATGCTTAGAATGATAATGATTTAACTTTATAACCTATACGTGATAAATAAATTGATCTTAAGTGTTATAGGTAGATGATGATTAATTTTTACCTTCATTTTGTTTCTCACGGTTTGTAAACTTGTGAAGACATTTTGGTTTAGCTGTAAGACGGTTGGTTTAGCCGCGACTGTCTCCTAAATTAGATCTTTTATTAGGACAGTACTAATCATTTGATTTTTTTTTTATGAATGTTTTTGTCTCTTGTTACGATTTGTTAGCTTGAAGAGGCCTCTTGATTTACAACAGAAGGCAGTGCATTATCCTCGAGCGTCTCCACTTACAATCTTCCAGTGGGACTTCGTAAATTTGTGGTCATGAATGATTTTTGTCCTATTGACTTGTCAGCTTGCGAAGACTTAAGAATACCCTCAACTGCCTGTTCACTTACATTCTTCATTGGGGCTTTACGGATCCTTTGGTCTTTCAGAATGTGGAGCTGGTACAGGACGCGAGGGCAGCGAGG
The DNA here is from genome assembly GCF_035594125.1 of Scylla paramamosain. NCBI lineage: Eukaryota > Metazoa > Arthropoda > Malacostraca > Decapoda > Portunidae > Scylla > Scylla paramamosain. The sequence continues at coordinate 38,806,531 of NC_087153.1, read as the reverse complement.
GCGTGGCGCGACGAGGCGGACATCATGCGGGAGCGAGCAGGGCGCGTGGAAGCCCTGGAACAGGAGGTCACCAGGTATAAGGACAAGATGGTCGACATTGAGTTCTACAAGACCAGAGTGGAGGAGCTGCGGGAGGACAACAGGTGAGGAGGCGGTGCTAGTGTGTGTCGTAAGGAAAGCTAGTGAAGCACATGAGGAGGTAAGTGTAAAGGCTGTGATGAAAGCCCGTAGGTTTTGTATATTGGTACGAAAAGATGTGATTTATGAGGAAAGTGAGTGAAACACGAATGAAAAAGTGTGAGGGCTTAGTTAAGACTTATGTAGGTTTAATATATTGGTATAAAAAGATGCGTATTGTCATTGATGAGTGAGGGAGTGTGAGGACTAAGTTAAGAGTTTAGCATATTGCTATGAAAAGATCTTTAATGTTATTTTTGCCTCATAGCTACAAGATTCATGACTCAAGAGTTGATGTAGCTATGCAGGAGGGTGTGTAATTGTGTTACCTGTGCAGGATCCTGGTGGAGACGAAGGAGATGCTGGAGGAGCAGCTCGCCTCGTCCCGGAGGAGAGCCGAGCAGGTGCTGGACTTGGAGAACGACATCCTGCAGCTGAAGCAGACCATCAACCAGATCACCATCGTGAGTAGTGGTGCACGGGGCTGTTGTATAGCGCTGGTAGCTCTTAATGCATCCTTGAGGGAATGTATCGTGCTATAATATATGACTATTAATCTGTACTATTTGTGTTGTTATGTATATTTGGAAAGAACCAGAGAACCATGAATGTCAGGTGAGAGCAACATTTTAACAGTTTTTCAAGAAAGGTCCTGCCAGAACTAGCGTGCATCTAGTAAGCTCACCCATCCAATAACTAATAAAGTGCTGTATGTTTTGCCTGAATATGCATTTTAATATCAAATCTATCCAGCCAGCTAGTGACACAGCTCTCTCCCCTCCCAGGAGCGAGATGCGGACCGTGAGAGGCTGCAGGAGCTCATGGAGGAGAATGCACAGCTCCACCTCAGCACCAAGAACTCGTTGAGTGAGTCTGCCACTCTGGTTGCCCAGCTGGACCACCTTAAGTCCCGCCAGCTGGTCAACGGCACCAACATGGGCAACGAGCTCATTGGGGATGCCCAGACGCGGGTGCTCAAGCTGCAGCTGGAGAACCAAAGACTGGAGGCAGAGCTGGAGCAAATGAAGCGTGACAACTCCCTGGGTTCAGTGGACAAGCTGCTGGAGCTGGAGAAGGAGAACAAAAGACTCTCCCTCAAGGTGAATGGTTTGATTGCTGTTGCATCATGTTCCTCCTGGATTCATAATAATGTGCCTCTTTTCATATTACTGTCATTATATTGTAATTAAGTCTGTATTATTTTAAGACCCTTCCCCTTTTCTTTCTTATGTGTTTGTCTACCTTTTAAGTAAGTCAGCTGCAAGAATGAATCCAGAATTTTAAGAATCTGAACCTTACGATTTCCCTTTCTCTCACCTATGTTTGTATCTATTCTATACATGAATCAGCCCAGAATTTTAAGACCCTGTACGACAAAATCTCCCCTTCTAGACCCTGTACCTTAAGACTTTCCCTCTTCTTAACTATGTTCATGCCAGTCCTTCAGGTAAACCAACTGCAGGAATCACCCAGAATTTTAAGACATAAGATCACTCCTGTTCATACTCATATCTCTCTCTTTTAGGTGAGTCAGCTGCAAGAGTCAACCCAGAAGGAGAAGGTGCAGCTGGTAGAAGCCCAGGATGAGTCAGAGAAGAAGCATCAAGAGATCCAGCGACTCCACCAGACCATCAACACAGTCAAGACCAACTCCCAGCGGCAGATTGATGAGCTGCAGGTGAGGGAGGGGGAGGTCACTGCCAGGCTTTATGGGAGTGTATGGGGCTTTGGTTAAATTTGCCTGTAGAGGTTCAGAGAGAGGACTTCTTTGCCTGTAGAGATGCTAAGAGAGGACTTTTAATGCTGAGAGAGAGGACTTTTTTTTTTTTATTGTTTATCAGCCAAATTTTCATTGCATCATAACTAACAATGTAAATAATGCATGATTTATACTATCTCCTCTGGGACAAGTTGAAGAAAATATAATGCAGCTGTTGTTTACACATATTAAGCATATTTAGCTGCCATAGTGTCATAAAAGATAAAAACTATAAGGCATTTTACATCAAGAAACCAAGCAAGTGAACCCAGAAAATCTTACTCACATCCTAACTCAAACATTGGCCTGTCATCGTCAGTCTTACTCACTTGATTATCAGCCAAATGTTCATTGTATCATAGTTAACCATGTACATAATCACTGCAGCCTGTCTTTATTTTAGGGGGATGTGACAGAAAATATAATGCAGCTGTTTTTTACACATTATAAGAACATTTAGGTACTATAGATAAATTGTAGATATAAACATAGTGTAGATAAAAACTAGAAGAGTACATAAAGAAACCAAACAGGTGAACTCAGAAAATTTAACTTGCATTCCAACTCAAACACTGGCCTGTCTTCATCATTCCTCCACATTCCTCTCATTCAGTACCCCAGCACTCATCCCTCCACCCCTCTCCCTCCACAGCAAGAGAACACACAACTGCTGGAGCTGACTGAGACACTACGGGAGAGGCAGAAGAAGTCAACTGATGCTCGACTGGTGGATGTGGAGGCAGAGAACAAGCAGCTGACAGACCTGAACTTCCAATTACAGAGCCAGGTGGGTGTGGTGCTGAGGGCAGCCAGTCAAGCTGTGTTGCATACAGGAATTCCTATGTGTAGGCCTGATGGCTTCTTGCAGGCTCCCTTTGTTTCTTTTGTTTATTTTTTACCTTTTGCTATTGTCTCTATGATTGTTATATGGTTAATGCATTCCATATTTTCTTATGTCTTTATGCTACTGTCTTTGTGATTGTTATACTGTTGACACATCACTATTGCGGAACATATATAGATTTTAGTGTAATTATTTGTATTTTAAGGAAACTGTCTGGGAAAGTATTGGTGATATATAAAATATGGATAGGAGAGAATGCTTGGTAGAAATGGGAGAAGTAAATGAGCACTAACCTGATTAATTGTGAACTGAGATCATATTTACTCTGTACTGTTTTCTAACAGAGAGATTAACAGTTGTAGGAGAGAGAGAGAGAGAGAGAGAGAGAGAGAGAGAGAGAGAGAGAGAGAGAGAGAGAGAGAGAGAGAGAGAGAGAGAGAGAGAGAGTAATATGTAATCTTCTGCTTAAATGCCAGTTTAGTAAACACAATTTCCTTCTTAGGTTTCCAGTGAGAGAGAGAGAGAGAGAGAGAGAGAGAGAGAGAGAGAGAGAGAGAGAGAGAGAGAGAGAGAGAGAGAGAGAGAGAGAGAGAGAGAGAGAGAGATTTAATAGTCTGCTTAAATGCCAGTCCAGTAAAGACAGCTTCCCTCACAGGTATCCAGACTGGAGTACGAGAAGCAACAGCTGAACAGACTCACTGAGCGCCTGAGAGAGTCAGCGGACAAGCTGTCTGAGGTGGAGCACCAGAAGACAGAGATTGAGAGGGAGAACCGAGACCTGCACAAGGTAACTACTCACTCCTCCATGGCAGTGTTTAGTTAATATTAATCTGTCACACTGAAATATATATTTTCTAGTATATATATATATATATATATATATATATATATATATATATATATATATATATATATATATATATATATATATATATATATATATATATATATATATATATTCGTGTATTTCATCTTATGTTACTGAATCATTGTAGAGTATTCTGCACTGATTGATTAAATAAGTTTGAGTTGCCTTACTATTAGAAGTATGTATGTTCTAGAAGTACATTTTGGTCCTCACTTTCCCACTTAAGAGTTGTGTAAAGGAAACAAATCTTATTTTGTCAAAGATACTCCATTGCAATCACAGCCTCACGTGCAGGCACGGGGGTACAGAAATACTCAACCTGTATCACAATGTATGTCACAGTAGACTTGTATGGATGAAGAAATTAACTTGTATGGCTTCAGAATACAAAGCTGATTTTATTTATGTGCCTATACCCTCCTCTCTCAATCCCATTATTGGAAGTTAATATCAAAGCCATCAGGAATCAAGACCAAGCTTCCTGAACACAACCCTAGTAGTGTCCTGAATTCACATTTTGATACTTTGAGTACTGTCATAAGAAACAGAGGGTAACCTATGCAGCAAACCCTGTTGTACATTTACACTTACTGAAAATCCTTACCTGCTGTGTCATGTATTCTCTCATTAGTCTGAATTATACAATGCCATGATGATTTGTACTTGTCTCTGCTGTGTTCGTTATTCCTGCAGCAAAGTTTTAATTTTGTTTGTTTTGATTATGATGCAGTTTTCTTGAGAAATCTTGTGATATTTTGGTTGGCTTATCTCCATTATTTACAGTTTTACCTTGTTTATTTTCAAAACATAATTATTTCCTTTGCATTATTTCTACAACAAGGTCTTTATTTATGTTTATTATGAAGCAGTTTTCTATTGAATTCTTGTGATATCTCAGTTATCTCATCTCCATTATTTGTACTTCCACTCTGTTCATTTTCAAAATGTACTGTCATTTCATACCCATCACAATGCCTCTCAAATTGCCTTTCCAGCTTTTCTACCTATATGAACACAAAAACACAACTCTTTACAGTTCTCAAGAACTCCTTTGTAAGCATTTTTAAATTATGATAATCTTTGTTCCTCCCTCACCTTGCACCTCACAGCTTTATATTCCCCAAAAACTCCTGTAGAAGCTTATTAAATCATGATAACCTTTATTCCTCTCTCACAGACCATCACTGCACTGAGGGAGAGCTGTGAGCGCCATGAGACCCTGGAGCAGGACTACACCAGCCTGGAGGTGGAGTACTCACGGGTCACCAAGATGCTCTCCAACATGAAGGAAACTGTGGCCAAGGTAGTGCTTCAGTGTTAAATGAGCCTTTGCTTCTCGTCATGTACTAGAAAACACACTTAGTATCTCGTAGAGGATGAGAGGATAAGGTATAAGGTGATGCTTGTGGGTGTCTTAGTATGAATGTGTGGCTCCTTGTCTCAGTTGCCTCTTTTTGTAATGTTATGTAGACTGACAGACACATTGTACAGCCATTAGTCACTCATTGTTATAAACTTTGCCATACATGCTGAAAAACCAGACACTACCATAGATGAATTATACAACTAAAATTAAGGACTGTCACCACATCCCTCTTACATTAAAAAAAAAAAATAAAATTATATATATATATATATATATATATATATATATATATATATATATATATATATATATATATATATATATATATATATATATATATATATATATATATATATATATATATATATATATATATATATATATATATATATATATATGCAGTTGCTTTCTTCACACTTACATTAAGAAAAAGAAAAAAAAAAAAATTAACTGTCTTCTATCACTCACAGTTGGAGAGTGCACAGAGCGACAAGCTGCAAATGCAGTCTGAGGTAGAGCGACTCAACCGCTCAATGGACAGCCTCAAGTCATCCTCCGTTCGCTTTGCTGACCTGGAGATGGAGAAGGAGGCCCAGGTGCAGCAGATCAACCTCCTCCAGAAGCAGCTGACCTCCATGAAGGCCGAGAGGAGCCGGGCAGAGCAGCTGGAGCTGGACCTGCTGGCCACCACTAATGAGGTGCAGAAGAAGAACCGGTCCATCGAAAACATCCAGAAGAAACTCTCAGAGACGGAGAAGGACAAGACGGAGCTGGAGAATGAAAACACAAAGGTGAGGGAAAGGAAAGGGAAACACAAAGGTGATCAAAATGAAAGGGAAACACAAAGGTGAGGGAAGTGAAAGGGAAACCAAAGGTAAGAGAAATGAAAGGGAAAACAAAGGTGAGAGAAATGAAAGGGAAAACAAAGGTGAGAGAAATAAAAGGAAAACACAAAGGTGAGGGAAATAAGAGGAGACACAAAGGTGAAGGAAATGACAAGGAGACACAAAGGTGAGGAAAATGAAAGGAAAAAGCAAAGGTGAGAGAAATGAAAGGGAATGGAGACTGAAGGACAAGTGTAATGAGGTGTACTAACAGCAATAAGAGTTAATGAATTGTACTGGAGTGTGAATTCATATAAGTAAAAGGCATGTGTGTACAATACAAAGATAAAGCTGTATGATTTTATATAAATGCAAACCCTTTAGCCCTTATACAGATTCATGACTTCACCTCTTCTTTTTGTTTCTTTTAATTTACAATGTTCTCAAGTCCAGTGCCAGTGCTTCATATTGTACACCCAAAGAAACTAAACATTACCTCTACAGTGGATTGAGTAAAAAATAACTGGAACATAGAATGAAAATATACATGATAATCCCCCTTTCCAGCTCCATAGAACCGTAGAGACTCTGAAGCTTTCCACCAAGAAGCTGAATGAGCTGGAGAGAGACCTGACAGAGATGGAGGGAACCAATGACCGCCTGGACAGAGAGAACAGATCACTCCAGAAAGAGGTAAGTCAGCATCTCACTGCCAACTTTGTGTCTGGTCAACTTACAAGACATGAAGAGGAATGAAGGAGGACTGGTGTCGTAAGAAAGTTGGCTGTTTGAGTAGAGCAGGAGTGTTACAATAGTTTAAGCATGTGGAGAGAGAAGAAGAAGAGGAAGTGGTGAAGAAGATAAGTGGTGATGTAAGAGACATGAGGCCAAAAAAGGAAGACTAAATGTGGGATAGAGAAACAATGTGAAAAAAGTGATAGATGCAAGAGAGATGTATGTAGGGGCAAAAGAGAGCAGTTATGTGCAGTAGGGATGCATGGAAAACAAACAGTTGTGAGTGTGTGAGTGCATAAATAGAGATGTGGCCTATTTTAACAGGAGGACATCCCTACCTGGTCCAGTCAGCATACTTAGTTATGTGCATGGAAAGGGAATGAGGGGGAAGGAGTTTGTTATGGTAGAGACAAACTAAGAATAGTGCATATATACCATTGTTTTAGCCACACCTCTGTCACTGGGATGAACAGAGAATAGCTGTAGATTTATAATTGGAAATGCAACTTCATAAATCTCTGTTAATGTTAAGAACTATTTACATTATATACACATCATGATTTAGCCTTAACAAACAAAGAAAACCTATTGATGCATGAATAGAGATGCATCTTTACTAACCTCTATTAATGTTGAAAAGAACTAATTACATTATACACACATACTTTAGCTCTAACTCTGTCACTATCCCATTTGTTATTCAGGTGTCAAGACTGCGCAATGCCATGGAGGTGAAGGATGGTCTTATTGATGAGGCAGCCAGCAAGACGTCCACTCTGGAGAGGGATATCAAGAGGTTGAACAAGGAGGTGGAGCATCTGAGAGGCAGTGACAACAGGTGTGTGAGAGAGAGAGAGGGCAACCAGTCATGGGTTTTACATTGCCCAGGAGAATAACACATATCCTAATGTTTAAATAAGAAGTGTGTAAAAGATAGGAAGTCAGATAGATTGGTAGAAGATTTAGATATTTTTACAGCATGACATTAATGTCTAGATGAAAAAATAGTTGAGAATAGATAGATGAGTATAAGAGTAGATAGTTTCTACCAAGTGTAATTTTCTTATATTTTGTTTTCTATCTTTGCTGTGGAAATATATGGCCAGTTGTGCTATGCCTAGGTTCCTGTGGCATAGTAGGGTGGTCTATGAAACTATCCCTTTCCACCATGGTCTGACAGGGCTGAGAGTGTGACTGATGTGTGTATGAATGTGTGGTGCTTTGTCTGGGCCACCCTGTATGGGACTGCTGGCTTGGTATATAGATAAGTAGATAGATCTTTAATTTATTCAGCTTCTACACACATATTTGTTTAGGTCAGCATTATGAAGCCTTAGTTACATCATCCATTGTCAAATTTTCAGAGTTCGTGAAGTGGAGAAAGAGAAGAGAGAACTTGAGCAGCAGATAATTACTGAACGCAAGACTCTCAACTGTCTGAGGGAGGACTTGGTCTCAGAGAAGGTGAGGACATCAGTCTACAACACACAGCACTTACATTTGCTGTTGTGAAGTGTACTGTATTCTCTTTATGAAAATATCCATGATGTTCCTGGCATGTCTATAAGTTTGAATGCTTTCCTTTGTCATTATACCATACAAGAACTAAATAGCTATATAGATGATCATTTCTCCTTAGTTTGTATTATTAGTTTGATTAAGGAATGTTATTGCTTGTATGTGTGAGAGTATATGCATGTGGCATTGTTTTTAGCTACATCCTACTATGTATTAGTTTGGTATATGAATAGACAGACAGTTTACATACTTAGTTATTTAAAGCCACATTCTTATCCCAGTTCTCCTTAGTTCAAATTATTAGTCTGATTAGGGAATGAGATACAATTTTTGTAGATGTGTGTTATATCTTATCTTTTTATTACCCTGGTACAATATAAATGCATAGATAGACAGTTTAAGCATATATTTGATAAAAGCCACATTCCTTACCTCTGTACATACTCTTGCCACAGGTGAAGACCCAGCAGCTCACCAACCAGCTGGACAGCCTCACTGCAGATCTGTCCAAGCTCGGCCTCAACGCCAACAACCTCACCGCACCAAACTCCGACAGCGACTCAGAGTAAGTGGATCCCTGGATTTCTGCAAAGGGCATGACTTCCTGCTGGTGTCCCTTTCATTACTAGATAATTTTTTTCCCCTTATTACTTACAACTTTTTTATAAACATACTTTTTTCACACTACAGTTTCTTGAATAGTTATATAACCTAGAAAAACAAAATTAATCTCCCATTCTTTCTTTTTTCTTTGTCTATGCAAGGGATTTTCTTTCAGTGCTCTTAATTTGACAAAGGGTAACCATAACAGTAATACTAATGGTTCTTTTCCTCTTTCCTAAATTTATGAATAAAATTAATCCAAGACACTAGTTCAGTTATAACATTCTAACACCACTTTCAATGATAAAAGCCAGCCATCTGATTATAGTAATGTTAATGTACAAGGGAAATGAAGAGTACTTAGCCTGCATGTGAAGTAAAGGAGGTTTCAAGATCTATCTATCCACCAGGCCAGCAGTCCCATGTGAGGTGACCCAGACAAAGCACCACACACTTGTACACACATCATTCACATTCTTACCCCAATAATAATGATTTATCTATCTTTCTATCTATACCGAGATACTTATAGTTTTGGATGTTCTTTAGGACTACTCTCTTTTGGGACTGGTATATTTAGTTGGCCTGTTTTTATCACTGTTTTTTCTGTTGCCCACTGCCCTCTTGACATAAGAGTGAAAAACAAAACATGCAGGAGTGGTCATTCAGGGTCAAGGCAGAGAGGCCAACTGACTGATTGACTGATAAGATTATGGCATCACAACATACAACACTGGGATCATATGGCACTTGAGGGGCCTCTGCAGTACTGGTGTGGCCTGCCAAGAGTGAAGAGTGTGTGATGGAGCAGCCAGGCACCGGGGGACCTCTTCTTCTCCCACCACACGTCCTCCACACTCAGAATCCAAACCCACATTTTGTTTATAGTGCTAAAATGAAATTTTTTTTTCTTCTTTTTTTTCTTTTTCTTTTAATGTAAGAGGGAACAGACCAAGGGCAATGAAAAGAATGAAAAAAATAAAAGGCTTGACAAGGTGCCAGTCCCAGAAGAAAGGTCAAAAGGATCATCCAAAATTGGAGGATAAGTGTCTTGAAAATGGGATCTGATTCCAAGGGGACGCATTCACAGTTTACACAAGCAGTTAAAGATACATGTTGATCATTTAGTGTTATTGTGTTCATGTTTATTAATGGAATCCATTATCAAGAGCATGTACTTTTTGTTTATTTGAAAAGATAGAGGACTTTCTTATCTTTTTTTAACAGCAGTGTAGAAGAAATTATAAATATAACATTTTTGGACAGAAGATGTCCTCATTTTTCTTTCTTTCAAATGATGTTATTATCATTATTGTTTTTATTTTATTTATTTGTTCATTTTATGTTTTTCTCATTTTAATTGTATTTCATTATTTTATATAATTTAATTTCATTGTATTCTATTTTATTTATTTGTTTACATATTTATTTTTTATTTTATCTATTTTTTTTTATTTATATATTTTGTCATTTAAAGGCAGACAGAAGCACATAATAAAACAGTGACTCTGAACACTGCAAGTCTGACAGTTAGCAGCAGTTAAAAGGGATCTCACACACCTATCACTAGTGCTAGAATCATCACTTACTTTACTAACAGGCTAGCTTAACAATACCTTAGACTCTACTGATATGAATCTTACCTGAATAAAGTTCTAAGAAGCTTAATATGGTTTCAGCTTACAAATATCAAGAATAGTTCGCAGCACAATGAAATTAAACAGGTACAGTTATCAGAGACCATAAATGTACAATAGTCATGATTGAAAGTGAAGTAACTTGCCACATTTACTTTCACTGTGTTTAAAACCTTCTTGTAATCTCATGTCCTCTGGTGTGCCAAGAGTCCATTAGTTGTCCAATGGCATAATTTGTTTCTCAGCAGTTCAGAGGACATAAGATTGAGAACACAAAACACAGTGGAAGTGAAGAGCATATTCTGGAACTCTTCCACACCACATCTCTGCTACATTCAAAAGGCTCTTGTTGTTGAAGTTACATGGGTTTTTAAGGGTGTTTCTATGTTTCTAGTGACAGATTACCAGGTTTTCTTCATTATTGACTGGAGAAACACTCTTGAGAACCTGCCTAACCATCTCTGTGGCCTTTGAAAATAGTTGTGGTGAGAGAGAGAGAGCAGTGTTTCTGAATATGGGCTTGAGTGTGGAATGTTTCTTGACTACCAACCAGGACTTTACTATGTTGGCAGGCTGTAGTGTGCTTCATCTTGCCTCTCTTCCTGCCTATCCCCTTAGCACCAAGAAAGATGTGCTGCTCTCAGATAACACCACACTTCACATGCTCTTGCTTACTTTGATAACTCCCATACGCTTCCAGTGCATGAGTTGTGTGAAATAACTAAAAATAAACTGCTTTGTGTGAAATAAGCTTTTGAAAAGATGAAAACAATGAAAGAAGTAGTTATCTGTTTACCATTCATTGCTTTTCAGATTATTAAAAGCAAATTATTGTACACAGCTTTCGTTAGGTTGCTTTATTAAAAATATTCACTTTCTCTTTGTCTTCCCCAGCCGGTACAAGGCCCTGGAATCCATGTTGGAGGAGACGCTGAAGAGAAGCGTGGAGGTGCGGGAGGAGAAGATCGCATCCCTGGAGTCTCGCCTCAGTGAATCAGTCAACAGAAACAAGGAATTGCGTAACCAGCTGCTGGAGGTGAGCTGAGCAAATGTTTGGGATAATGTGATTCAGTTAGCCTTGTATTTTTTTACTTGGTTCACAGTTTGTGATTAATCTTTGCTTAAATTTCATGATTAGAAAGTTTTTAAATTAATTACAGTTCTTTAATTAGTTGCATTTATTATTTTTTTTATTTTTATCTTATTTTTTTTCTAGTATTCATAAATCTGTATTAGTTGCAGATTTTAAGCATTTATCTTTTATTGCTATTTTCTGGTGTGCAAATTCATAAACATAAACTCTGCACATGTAAACTGAGATGAAGGACAAAATCATCTTATATGTAATGTGAAAACTTGTTAATCGAGTGTCTGCAAATAGAACTTCACCTTAATGTATCTGTTCACTCTAAACATCTCCGTACCATTCCTCCGTGTGCATTACCATCCCTAACACCCATAACAGGTGAAGAGCGAGCTGGAGTCCCTGAGGCAGCGGCACCAGGAGGAGGGCGCCAGCCTGAGCGAGGATGTGTCCCGTGAGGTGGCCAAGCTGAGGGAGTCCATGTATCGAGCCAATGAAGATGTATGTTGAGATCTGCACTGCCTTGTCCTGTGTTCAGTGTATTCTGCCTCTATTTAAATTATTATGTTCTTAAACACCTCATCCCTGTCTCATTTTCTGTGTATTATGTATATTTTACTGCTTAATTTTAGGTTTGCATTCTTAAACACCTTGAACTTTCACCAGGATTATTTCTCAAAGGATAGAGATGATTTTCATGGGTTTTGTTTTAACTGGTGATGCAGAATCCTGTTAGAACTATAAATATGAAAAGTCTCTTAGAAACTCCAGGTACTCACACCAGAGACTATTTAAAGCAGTGAAGAGAAGATACCAAAATGCTTAACAGTATGAACTTTAGATTACATGAAGAATTTTAAAATCCTGCCATTTCAAGTTATGGATGAGATTTCACTTTTTAATCATATCTTGAAATTTGTGTCTTATTTCAATAGCTTACCATTTGAATCCATTTTTGAGATCTCATTTTTTTTATTACATCTCTAACATTATGTCTTGTGTCTTTGATTTTAGTTTACATTAAGAGCTTTTATAACTTGTAACTTCAGTGCAAGAGTTGTCTAACTATCATGTTTCCCCATGTCAAGCATACTGGAATTCTCATTGCACATTTTGAAGCATCATGGAAAGTCACTTTTTATCCTAAGTGGCATGGGTGAAGGAAATGGAAATTAATTAGTCAAGATCTCCATCCATTGCTTAATCTATCCACATAAGAAGAAAACTTTTTTGTGTGTTGTATTTACATATTTCTTCTAATGGTTCTGTGGACATGAATCTCTGAGGTCTTCTTGTGTTTGCAGAAGGTGAGCCTTGAAAATGAGATCACTGAACTCAAGTCCCAGACGGCCAGTTACCGGGAGCAGGTGTGTGCCCTGCAGTCCCAGGTGACCTCACTGTCCAACCAGAACACCGTCATGTCCCAGCACAACGCCAAGCTGCAGGGAGAGAATGCCCGCCTGCAGGTGGAGAACACAACGCTGCAGTCCCAGTCGGCTTCCCTCATCGCCCAGAACTCAGCTCTGCAGTCCACTGCCACCCAGATGGACGCTGAGAAGGACAAGGTGCATGCCCAGGAAAAATAGATCTAGAGTCATATTGAATCTGTTATTGTGAGGTGGAGCTGTCAATGTAGACTGATTTCTGTCAGGAAAAAAGGTCTGTAGGATTGCAGTTCATATAAGTAATGATCACACTAAGCTCTAATGTCTGATGGCAAGAATAAAAAACTATTTTACTCTTACTTGGTGCAACTGTCAAATCAAGGGTGATTTTCACAAAACCTAAGCTGCGTAATTTTGTTTTTAAATTAGTGACCTAAACAAAGAGCCACTGGAAAACTTAATATGTACTTGATTCATATATATTTGAAATATTTTGCTATATACTGAATGGACTAGAAGTAATGAACATAAGAAGTAAGTTTGTTGCATGCTGCCAAGACTAAAACAACATCAATGACAGCAACAATAAGTCGTGTATATGTGTGCGTCTGTGTTCAGGTGCGGCGGTCGTGTGACGAGCGAGGCAGCCGCCTGAGCCAGCTGGTGTCAGACCACGAGGCGCTGCAGCGGCTCCACCAGCAGCTCACCCGGGAGTATGACAGCCTCATTAAGGAGCACAACCACCTCAAGAGTGAACACAAGACCCTCAGGCTGGAGCACAAGGAACTCAAGGTGGGAGTGAGCACTGGATGCCAGCTCCTTGTCATCATGTTGCTGGCTAGGACCCCTTTTTCCTTCTTCATTTTCTTTTTATTAACATATTTTATTAATTTTATTTTATGTTATGTAAGAGAGGTACTAGCCAAGAGCAACAAAATTTATGTGAAAAAAAACCCACTTAGGTGCCAGTCCCCTCCCCTGTACTATATGGATATGAACAAAAGTGTAGTGCTCAAGTTAGATTCTTTGAGTCTGCGATGAGATCATTGTCATAAATGCTTCGTTAGTTTATAGATTCATGGATTTGCTAATTTCAAGGAAGGGTTACAAGTTTATAGATTTATGATTAAACTTATCAGTAATTCACTAGTTTGTCATTGTTGATTTGTTACTCATCTAGTGACATTCATGCTGAATTTGTGTAGTCATTGTGTGTATGTATGTCAGCAAAACTGTGTTGTGGAGAGACTGTTTGTGTATTTAAGGCTTGAACATCAGAAAATATGCAGCATCTATTTGAATACAAGTATACAAAACTAGACCTTATTATTCTGTTTATTGCTGAAAATGTAGATTATTCCTATCAAGCATATTTATTTCCCCTTGTGCATTATAATTGATACAAAGCAGTGATAAAGATGCAACCTTAGTTATGTGCACCGAGAAGCAAATTTTTACTACTATTCCCACTGGTTATAGTCAAGCAGTGGCGGGCATGTCTTGCAATGAGCAGAAAGCAGTTGTAAAGACTCATTCCCAGTCATATACACTAAGAGGGACTTTTTACTACTGTTTCCACTGGTTATAGTCAGGCAATGGTGGTCACATCTTGCCTCGCCCACAGGAGCAGCAGAGTACCATGTCAGCGAGTGAGGATGACTTGCTCAAGCTCCGGGAAGTGCTGGAGTCTGAGATGACCAAGCTCAAGTCTGATTCTACCACACTGGCAAACCTGCGCAGCGAACACTCTCGCCTCAAGGTAAGATTAATAATAGTAATAATAATAATAATAATAATAATAATAATAATAATAATAGTAATAATAGTAATAATAGTAATATTACTATTATTACTGGGAACAGAAAAAGAGCAAATGTAAGGTAAGAAAAAAAAAGTGATAAAATGATAAAATGTGCAGACACAGTTCACTCTAAAATACTTAACATGTAAGAGTACAATACACTGTTCTGTTTGGCCTTGCTTGCTTCTCACTGGTGAAACATGTAGCGACAGTTTGAGAAAATTTAACCCAACTTGCTGAGGTTTGTGGTGGGAAGGTGTCAGTCATTCCATCTTGTGTTGAAGGAACTTATTAGAGACTTTGGGAAAATTTAACTTTCTGAGGGTTGTGGTGGAGAGATGTCAGTCTGTCTCATGCCAAAAGAGCTTATTGAGTGATAGTATGGGAAAATTTAATCTAGCATCTTGAGGGATGTGGTGGAAAGTGCTGATCTACCTAGTGTCAGTGTCAGGATCTCAGAACTTTATTTACTCTTACTCAGTTCATGTTTCTGTTTTGCTTCCCTGATGCAGCTCATGACAGGCAGTTCACTTTCATCACACTCCTTCATATCCCACTTTGCCTAGCCTTGGGTGCCTCTCTGCCTCTCTTATAGATAACAGGCATATTCAAGACACCACCACTTCGTACCAGTAACCTTCTACTATACAACTAAAGAAAGCACAGTGTTAGCATGGTGAATGATGAAAAAACATCTAAACTTAACTAATCTCTGCTTCCAGGATGATTTTCGAAGCCTCTTCTCTGCCAACGAGAAGCTGCGGACCGAGTACAAGTCCCTTCAGGGTGACTATAAGAGCATCAAGACAGAAAATAACACAGTGAAGCTGCGACTGACGGAGCTGAGCGGGGAGCTGAATGAGGCACGGGACCAGATGGCAGCTTTGGATGTGGAGGTGTCCAAGCTCACCAACAAGTGTCAGGTGAGCTGCAAACTGTAGTGCTGCTGTGTGTGTGTATGTATGTGTGGGTGTATGTGTGTGTGTGTCATGCAAGAGAGGTACTGGCTGAAGGCAACAAAAAAGAACAACAAGAAAAAGGCCCACTGAGGTGCTAGTCCCATAAGAAAGGTCTTCCAAACTCCACTTGAGTCATAGATATCATTATGGTTTGTTTGAATGGTAAAGGACTGAGTAGTTTGAGTGTATATGTGAGTTGTGCAGTGGTGGGACAGTCACAATATTGCAGACTCCATAGTCATGGTGACTCCTAGGGCTTGACTAGTGACAAATCAACTATTGAGTGTCATGCCTAGGGTTTGGTGTTGGGCTCCTCCATCTCATGGTTACACTAAAGAAAATTTTTCACTGTTTTGTCTATGGCAATTAGCAGTTTACATAAACTCAGTATTTCAGAGCAAGAGGCAATACATTAGCCTTTCACTTAATTGGTTTTACAAGATGCTTGATGATATGTTTACATCAGATTTTTTTAACTTTATTTTTTATTTATTTATTTATTTTTTATTTATTTATTTATTTTTTATTTATTTTTTATTTATGTATTTAGTCATCCATTACCTTTGTAACCTGAAGTGGCACAGCAGCACAGTACATGAGTGTGTTTGATGTTCCCACAGGTGCTGCAGACCCTGAACCTGACCCTGGAGGAGGACCGGCGCTCCCTCATGTCTCAGGTGTCACTTCTGCTCACCCAGTACCACGACCTCCTCACACAGACACTCGAGGACAAGCAGCACTTCCACCAAGAGGAGAAGAACTTCACGTATGTTAATCTGACCTGCAGTCTTAAGTCCACTCTCCTCTTTTCAATTTGGTGGTTGAATTGAGAAACCTTGTTAGTGCCTGCTCAGCTTGATGATAACAACAATCATTTTATTTTCACCTGGGGGCATAAAGAGATTAATATGAAAGAAATACATTGAATTATACAAAGTAATAAAAATCTTGTGAGACAGTTGCATAGATTATTTGCAATGACTAGGAACTGGTACAGTAATCATTGTGTTGTGACTTTAGACAATACAGAAGCAGAAAAAAAGATAAAAAAATAAATAATACATGCAAACACAATAATTGTCCTGTCATATACTTATCTTTGCCTCATCAAAATATGTTGAGTGATACAAGCAGGCAATAGAAATCTAAATCAAATGAGACAGTTTTTGTATTTATTTATTTATTTGTTTGTTTGTTTATTTGTTTGTTTATTTGTTTATTTATTTATTTATTTATATTTATTTACATATTTATTTATTTATTTATTTATTTATTTATTTGGTTTTTGTTGTGTAAGAGGGTCACTGGCCAAGGTGCAACAAAATTATAAGGAAAGAAAAAAAAAGGCCTACTTTAGTGCCAGTTCTTAAAAGCCTGCCAGATAGACTTAGAGTTGCATAGGTAATTTGTAATGACAGTGAACTGGTACAATAATCATTGGCCTTACTTTATATTTACTAATACATAGCCTTACCTTATCCAGTGACAAGCTGAACAATCTGCGTCGAGGGAAGGAGAAGCTTGAAGAGAAGATAATGGAACAATACCGCCGCATGGACAATTCCCCTTCCAAAAAGTAGGTTTGCAAGATATTCCATCATTAGTGTAGTAGAATGGTTGTACTGTAACTTAGGATTCAGTCACTGTATATTCTGTAAGATACCTATGTTCATTAAGATTAGGGAAAAATAAGTTACTGGTTTTAGTGGATTTCAGAAAATGTGTTTGTGTAATGAAGTTAATTAAGGGTTATATATATGTGTCACTAAGTCTGATTTTATTGACTAGATGTGAATTCCAAGTGAACTTTCCTGAATTCACTTGTTTATTTATAATGCCATTACTCACTTATTACTTCACTTATTATTTAATTCATTACTTCACTCATTACTGCAGTCAGTACTTCAGTCATTACTTCAATCATTGCATCACTAAGAACTTCAGTCATTATGTCACTAAGTACTTCAGTCATTACTTCACTTATTATTTCAGTAATTACTTCACTCATTCAGTAATTACTTCACTCATTCAGTAATTACTTCACTCATTACTTCACTCATTCATTCTTAATTCCTTTCATGATCTTTTATACCATTTTATATAGTTAACATTTCACATGAAAGTACCTACAAAGCATGATTTTAATTTGTTTTTTGTGCATACTAAAATTTGCTATATCTCTTTACTAACACAATATGCTTAAAACTGGGGTGACTTTCCTACATACATATATTTCCTGTCATGAGGCTAAGGCATAGACTAGACATGGTACAAACAACACAAACCTCACCATCAAAACAGTGTATTAGTGTAGGGTATTCTCACAAATGGCACACATACTAACCTTTGGTGCATCAGATAGACTAGTAAAGATTGGACCTCTAAATCTTGTTATGTTTTTGAGTAGTCAGTTTTTCTTGGATAGTATCTTCCTTCAACATAATAATGGTACTTTTGGCTCAGCAGACAAATTAGCAAGGACTAGACATCTAATTCATATTATATTCATGTTCATCAGTGTTTCTCGTCAATGATTAAAGTAGATAGTATCTTCCTTCATCACAATAATGGTACTCGTGATGTGGTGACATACTCCCACTTGACAAAAAAAAGTTACCATAAGGAAGAAAATATTTGGAGGGAACCATTCATTGATCTTAGAAGTAGTATTAGCTATTATGAATCTGGAGCATATTCTATCAGTGGTGTTTGGTCTCTGTCAATATCTGCCTCAAATTTTAGAACTCATCGTTTTTAGTGTGAGTTTATCTGGTTGAACATCTTACTTAGCCGTGTAGTTGAGGTGTACAGACACGCTTCCTGACTAACCTGTGGTGGCTAGTTGTGAAACGCTTCCCTCCTGCCTTATCTTGATGGATGAACTGCTTCTCTGGTTTTGGGTAAACATTTAAACTGAATAAGAGAAATGAATAGTGACACATGTTTTTTTCCATATAAAGGGGCTATTAATAATTTTATCATAATACCCATCTCATACTCAGCATATGCTTGATGTCTCTCTCTCTCTGCCTATCCTGAGGTTAACATGTGCTGTGCCTAGCCTTAGTGTTAAGTGGTAACAATGATAGCAGGCATCAGTGGTGGCTAAGATGGTATGTTCTCCCTGCTAGGTTATCCCCGGGCTGTGTGCCGTACTCGTAAGTAAAGTGGACAGTATAGTTGGAAGGTTTATTGAATGCAACTTTCTTTGTCTGTTTTTAGTTCTGCAGAGCCGCTACTTCTTTATGTCAGATTCACAGATATGCATGAATGGATTCATTATGACTGGAGTAGTGTCTGATCATAGGTATTTTTTGGTCTGTCTGTAGTCGTGTGCCTTGTTGAGTGATGCCCATAAAGCTCCTGCAGAACTAAAAGCAGCTTTCAGTCTCTTACAGTCTTTTCAGATCTCCTGTTTGGGACTGAGCTTTCAGTTTTTATTCCTGTAGCAGCAGAACTGTCCTGACATTCACATCATTGGATTGTTGTTGACTTGCCGTAACTCTGACTTCTGAATAGCAGCAACAAGTGACAATCACATTTCTCAACCTACAAGTTTAATTGTTATTACTGAAATGACACCAAGACATTAATATTGTGATTCTTGATATGCCTTGCAACTTATGAAATGAAATTGATTGAGATCACATTTAAAATATTTTATTATAAAACTAAGTCTGAGAAAAATGTCTTCTTTCATCTTTGGTTTTATGTCAAAAATACTCATTGGCTCTGAACTCTTGAATGTTGTAGCAAGGTCTGTGATTGTGTGTAATTACTTGCCAGACTGAATTTTCAAAGACAAAAATCAACATGAAATTTTTGTTGTCTTTTCAACTAGCAACTGGTGTTTTCAGTTGTGCTTGTTCCTTGTTGTTCTGTCAGCCTCCAAGACTTGTGTTCTGTTCTGTAGCTGATTCTTTGGTGAATATTATAACAATGTGTTTTTTTTATCACCAGTTGACTTTGACCATCTATCCTGTTTCTCCTTTCTTCATATTCAGCTGCTTTGGCAGTGTACAGTACATCAAATTGCTTATTACCTCATGTGCTTCTTTAATTTTTAGAATTCTGGTTTCGAACATTTAGTTGTAATATATTTCCAGATTGTTTTGAAAATTCATAAAACTATGAATTCAGTTTTGTTTACCTGTTCAGTTAGCCGTGACATGCTTCCCTCTTGCTGATCTGTTGTACTGCCTGCTGTATGGTTAAACCTTGGCATGTAAACCCATTCCTCACATGCGCTGCCAAGCCAGCGAGTGCCTCAGAGTGCCTGGCGGAGGATGTCGTAAATGTTAGGTGTAGTTGTGTCTCAGGAATGTCTATGGATGATTGCAAACGTCATGTATGTAGAATCCTCTTGTATGAAAAAGTTTATTCTTGTGACTAATCTGTGGATATGTTTTCATTCTAATTTTGGACCTGTAAACTTGTGTGTGCCATGTGCACTGTGTGTTCTCTGCCTGAGGGTCTGGACTGGTCTTGCTTGGTAAATACCACACTTGGGAAGCACCCAATCCCTTGGTCCTCAGGGGCCACTCAATCCTCACCCCAGTCGGGAAACTGTAACTGAAAATTCACAGTAATGATAACCTGGAAGCAAGTCCTGCATGCTTGTATGACACTCCTGACCTAAACAGTACTCATTGTTAATGTGTTGTTATATATCTGCATATATGATGTACAAAAATTTAAATCTTAAACTATATGTTCAAATATCTAATTGAAAGTCATCTACGGAAAGGAACTGTATTACTACAGCATGTGTTTTTCTGTGTAATAATAAGCTGTGTGTCTCACTCCAGGAAAGGCTTCGGCGTGAATCTTGTGCGGCGGGTGCGCCGTGCTGGTACGGAGCTCATCAGCAAGGTGCCGCGGGTGAGTGGTGCAGAGGCGCCCTCCACACCCACAGGGAGGGTAGCCAGGAGACTGTCTTTGTGATATTCTGGAATTATACTTTTCACTGTCTCATAAAGATAGATATTCCAATTTCCATCCTAAATGTTTATTTCTTGAAAACTGTAAAAATATTAAGGCATATTTCTATATTTGAGTATTGAAAGGTTCCATAATAATACTGTCCTCCATTCCTGTATAAGCATTTCATTGTAGATTATCACAAGTGGGAAAGATATTGTATTATATTACAACAAGACTATCAATTTGGCATCAAGTATTTATAATCAATTATACTCCTCACCATTATAATTTGTTGATACTCAGAGTGGACGGTCAAGGTCCCGGGGACGTGAGGAGGGCGGGGAGAGTCCAGACTCCTCCTCTCTGGGCTCCTCCTCCCACGCCAACGACTCCATGGACTCAGGCTCCGAGACTAGGCGCTCCTCCCCAAACCTGCCACCCTCCCCCACCCACAATGGGGAGGCAGGGGAACAGGGCACCCTCAAGGAGACCCAGACCCCCAACAACCACAGGAAGAGTCTGCCACCTGCCCTCAGTGATGCCTTTGCCTCTCAGGTGCTCAGGTGTGTTGATTACTAGCCTTCTTGTGGTGTACAGGCATCTCAGTTAGTGCTGAAAATATCTTGATTTTGCATAAGACCTAGATAATTTTCTGGTGGTGTTATGTACTGGGCCACTTTTGTTGGAAAAATACATATCTAATGGTGCTGTCTCATTATTGCAAGTCATCACAGTCATCAAATTGGAAAAAGGATTCAGAATTATCTTGTGAATATGTATCCATTAATACAGCACGTAATTTCAATTGGCCTCTTTTATTTATTCATACTTATTGTTAGGCAGCAAAGCAAACTGTGAACAGTCATTCTAGTGATGTAGAATTAAAAAGAGAGAAGCAAGCCTGGTGTTGGTACCTAAATTGGAAGTCAGATATTCACAAGTTTTAGGCCCATATTCATAAACACTTTGCCCTCTCATCATGACGATTTTCAAAAGCTACAGAGATGATTAGCTGAGTTCACAATAGTTTCTCCTCTTAATAATGTAGAAATCTTGTTAATCTACCACTAGAACCATAAGAATACCCTTAAAAACCTATGTCACTTCAATTAGAACTTTTTGAATGTAGTGGAGATGCAGTGTGGAAATGTTTCAGAATTGATTGTTTAGAGTGAGTGGAGGAGGGTGACACATATCTATTGCAGGGGCTCCATATCATCTGAGGACGTGGTGAGCCTGAGGTCCGGGGAGGCCAGCGATGGGCACCACGAAGACTCTCTCTCCACCGTCACTGCTGGTAGCAGCAGTGCCGAGCTCCGCCGCGCTGGTTCCCGCCGACCCGTCTACCTCACAGAAGATGCAGACTCGGTGTCAGTGCGGGATGGGGTGCCTGACTCGGTGGTAGACAACCAGGTGAGGGAGATACTCTCTGGGAGAAGCAAGTTTTATTTTCCAGTCTGTCATGATTTCCACAAGGGAGGCATCCAGACACTCTCATATGATGGCAATACATGTAGCAGCCCCAGGATCCCTTCTGTGGGCAGCTTGCAATATACCAAACACTATTAGTTTGACCAAAGATTTTACAGAATAGTTACTGGATTGTACACCTAAATTGGGCAGTAGGGAATGGTGTGTCATGTATCTTCTGTGTGGTGTATTTGTCTGAGGCAGCGAGGTGGCTAGGTGGAGCCTGGTAATGCTCTGTGAGGGCTTGTGCAGGTGGTTGAAAATGTTATCTGTTGACCTATAGTGATATTTCCAAGGAAGCCATTGACCAGAGTTTATTGATGTTACTTGTACAGTATATAATATGTATGATGGTTGTTAAAATGCTAAAAATGTGTAGGAAAATGTTAGAAATATCAAACAACAAAGTAAATGTGCCAATGTGATGAAAAGATGTCGGGTATTTGACTTAATTCTTCATGTATTGTTACTTTTCACCTGCAATGGTCTCCTTTGTTGTGTTATTTTATTCCATGCAATTACATACATACAGAAAGCCACCTCTCTTTATACAAAACTTAAGAATTAATGGCTGAAACTGTGTGTGTGGATATGTGCATTCAACTCTGACTACTTATATGGAGATGTGTGATCCACTGTGATGGTTGTGCCATAGTCACAATCATCCCGTTGTGTTCCCGGCTGTCCTCTTGTGAGGTGGCTGGCTGCTGCCCTGTAGAATGCTGTCTTGACCATCAGGTGTCAGATGCAAGTAGATAGAATACTGTGTAAAATTGCTGAGAAATATATAACAGCTCACTGAATCAAGTTGTTTCTAAATTCATCAACTCATTTTATTTATTGACAAAGTGCATTTCCTCTTGTGGCTTCCTTGACACGGGTTATCATGGGGATCTCTTCCTCCTCCTCCCTCCGTCACTGACTTTTATCCTCAATCTACTCATGAGACAAATCACACAACTCAGAACTGTGGCTTCTAATACTCACTCTGGAAATATTTGGCTAGCTTCTGTAACATCAACACAAAATATCAGCTTGGCTCCTGTCCTAAAGCCACATGTGGATGACAGAAAGTCCCTGTACTCCACCACAGAACCGAGGCCGCTCCTCAACCCGCAGCTCGTCGTCCATGAGTCAGCCCGTGGCCAACAGGTGAGGCTGTGTGTGTACCTGTAGAAAACTACACCATGTTAATTTTATGAAAGTTTCCTTATTTGTAAAAGTTTTGTTCTTTATAATGTATCAAAGTGTATGAGTGGAATGGATGCTAAGTAATCTTTCACCAGCAGTAGTGTAAGGAAAGACAGTTGATACTAGCAGTGTGTGTTTCTTCCACACCAGGAGCTTCAGCAGTGTGCACAGCAGCCTGCCAGCGTCCCGTGCTCAAACCCCCGGGGGAGGCACCCCACGGGCCTCCACACCAAAGACAAGCTTGAGAAAAGAGCGCCCCTCTGATGACAGTGCCCCACCCACCCCCCGACTGCCGCCCCGAGCTGACCACATCACAAGGTGTGTTACATGATGGTCTTGAACCAGTAGTATACCATGATGATTTCACAAGCAGATTGTAGATAATAACATATATCTGTATTTCTGATCTTTTAACATAACTTATAAATGTACTTAATGACAGCATAAAATGGCTGTGATAATAGTTGTTTAAATTCTAGTTGTCATTTTTTTTAATTCTTTCACTATCTTTTATAATTCTACTTTGCTTGGCATGCAGGCAAGTGGGTTCAAGACTCATGGCAGTTTCTCAATAAAAGAGGTAGTGATCTTTCATGAGCCCAGCCTGTTCCACGTGATGTCACTGTGTCATCATGTCA
The DNA here is from genome assembly GCF_035594125.1 of Scylla paramamosain. NCBI lineage: Eukaryota > Metazoa > Arthropoda > Malacostraca > Decapoda > Portunidae > Scylla > Scylla paramamosain. The sequence continues at coordinate 38,782,749 of NC_087153.1, read as the reverse complement.
GTCAACATACAGTTAGTTTCAGTACCACAAATAAGGAAACATTCCATGAGAGCCATCACAACCCTGTGTGTTTTTGCAGTGCCCCACAAGTCCCTCCGCGGGCTCGGCGAGGATCCAGCATCATTGCACCAGACTCCCCTATTTCTAGTCAGTCCACTCCTCCTGATCTTTCTGACCCCAAGCCTCCCAAGCCTCCTCCCCGCCCACCCCCTAATGAGGACACGCCCCTCAAGACAGAGAAGGACATTGTTGATAACTCGGTCTGGTATGAGTATGGGTGTGTCTAGTGGCGGCCGGGGTGGAGAGTGGCGACAATACTTTGATCAAACGTTACCTGCCATGCACAGGTGAAGCTGCATCCCCAAGGCTGCAGGGCCACACCTAACAGCCTGACACCTCCACACACTTAGTTCATATGAGTAACTTGTCTGATGTCTTCTGTTTGGAATCACTTGACTTCCTTGACCAGGGCTACACCTAACAGACCCTGACTCCTCCACACACTTAGTTCATCTGAGTAACTTTTCCAATATCTTCCATTCATAATCACTTGACTTTCACAATCTTGGAGTATGTTTTGAGAGATGCTGTTTTGAAGCATTGCAGATACAAGTATAAAGACATAAATTAAGAAGTTTCCTAGTCTTGTTGGTAAATTAAGAAGTTTACTAGTCTTGTTGGAGGCCTTGCCATTCCTACTTACACAAGTATTGAGATTATAACTACAGCATCTGCTCTGTACATAGACACAACTATACATACACACAAACAGAGAAGATCTAATATTGAGGTAGTAAAGAGAGGCTGGAGACTTGAGATAACACATGAAAGGTCTAGGAAGGAGAAATGCTTGAATGACATGAAAAGTACAGATTCCTACATATAAATATGGAATAGGCAACAGAGGCAAGGAATGTGCATCAGCTATAGAGAAATAAGACAGATAGAGATGCAGAGATGATCACACGAATACAGCCAGATAAGTACACATAAACACAATATGATAGACTAAGCATAAATCCTGTCCATCCATCCAAGTTTCATCTCAGGTCGTGCCATCCTTCACAGACACCTGACAAATGTAAATACACATGCACTTGTTGGCCACCTTTGCTTTGTTGGCACTCAGTGAGACCTCATATGTTAGAGATCTTAAGTAAATATAAACAAAGGACATATTTCATTGGGAATGTTTGTACAAGTCTTGGAGGGAATGAAAGGCTTTTTAAGGATGAGTGTGCCACGTTTGCATTGTTGACATTCAGTAAGACCTCATAAAGCAAAGGATGTATTTCAAGGGGAGTGTTTGTACAAGTCACAGAAAAAATGAGGATCTTGTTAGGAAGGACCTGCAGCCTCAGGGATGTCCAGCTTACTCTCACCAACTGGCTGAACTGTAAGTCATAGGCCAGTTACTTGTCACTAGATATTAGCATGTTTCCCAAAGCTATTTCCCCCTTGTGTGTATCAGCTGTTGTACATGATGCTGTAATTCAATATCTACATACCTTTCCTCTCTTTTTTTTTTTGTCTGCCAAGGCTTACCATACTCTGTTAATAAAGCCTTAGTGTTGTATATGTCTAAAGGTAGGATGACTAATAGAAAAACCAACCTGCTTCTGAGGATACGCCCCACACCGACTCTTAATCTGAAGTAGTGAGTGATTCGTGGTATTATAGGAAAATTAATCCTGTAAATGATGTGCATTGGTGTCACATTTTGTTCAGCATAAAATGTAGTGCATCAGAATTCATGCAGATCTCAACTTTTTTCCTATTTTATTTTATTTTATTTTATTTTTTTCTTGTCATAGGTGAGGGCCATTTATATATTTAGCTTAGTATTTACAAGACCTGCAAATGACTCATGGTGGAATCCTTCATGTATTACAATAACTTGACATCAATAGTTGTGACTGCTAAGCCATCTCAATGTTTGGTTTAATGTTGTATAAGAAAAGAAACTGATGTAAGAGCAACTTTTATCATGGGAGTTCAGAAGCTACTCCTTCCTTCTGAACTACAGTGTGGGGGCCAAGACACTGTATGTACATCAAAAAGAAATATGTAGTGTTCAGGAATAACCATACATGCTATTTCCTGTGTGTGTGTGAACTGCTGAAGTAGGGATAAGCTGTACACTTCATGGAAAAACTGAAGCTTTTCTTAAACATGTGGTCAGTGTCTGTCTCCTGTCCCTCATCTTCTGACTTTATACCTTTCCGTGGGTCTTGGTGAGGTATTGTAAGCTCAGCAGGTATCTGGATGGCCCTCACCGCAGGGAGTGTTTAGGTTCTCCGTGCTGCACCAAGTGTTTTACAGACTTTGTGAATTATTTGTATATACATTTCAGAGCACAAAGAATTCTTTGTACATACATCTATTTAGTTTTTTATTGAAGTTTTTATGTAAGCCAACCCATGATTTTTCTACATTTTTGTAGAAAAATCCTAATGGCTGTAAATGTACCTTGTAATTTCATTATATACCATTATCATATCATTTTTTATGCATTATATTCATCAGGCAAACTAAACAATAGTCATTCATCATTGTATGGAGGATTCCAGACTGTGGGATGCTCCTTTGGCTTGGGAAGATGTTGAATTAGGCTTGGTCACAGTGAGTCCAGCAGCGATTACTGTCATTATGTCTTTGCTCGTCAAACTGGTATCTTGAGTCACATCATATTGTTCCCTGTGTAAAATATCCATGCAACTTTTTTTTTTTTATTAAGCTTAATGCAGTATCAAAAGTGAATGCCATGTGTATTATTGTATAGTGTGAGATTCCCTCTGCATGTATGAAATGTGAGGAAGGTTGTGTGCATTTGCTTTGAGATGGCTGAGTGTTACTGGGACTGAGGGAGGGGTTGAGTCACTCTGCCTGGTCTGTGGCCCTCACCCTGACACTCCCTCAGCTGCAAGAAGAATACAGTAACCATGAATTACTTGATCCCTCTCATGTGTACATATACTACTGGTTCAGAATCTCTTATCAGGAATGTTTAAAACTGGAAGCATTCTGGAGTCTGGAACACACACACACACACACACACACAATTTCTGCTGAAAACATGGTTACATTCTGAAAAAAAAAATTCAACATTGAAAAACAGATGTTGTGTAATTTAGAGTTAAGAATTCTGGATAAAGGATTCTGTCATCAGAATAACTCCATCAAGAAATACCCATGGTTACTGAAGCAATGGTACAGTGGAGGGCAAGGACTGGAATATACCATCTAGAAGCGTGTATTGCTGAACCCAGGAGGAGTATGATCAAATGTGACAAAATAGTTTTGCATTTCACTCTTTTTCCAGTTCGCCATTTCCAGGACAAGCAAGGTAATATAGAATAATAATAATGATAATAGTAATAGCAATAATCTACTATACTCATTCTCACAAATTTCCCTCATGAACAAAGGCAGCACCAGAAAAAAAAAAAATCTAATGTAATATTCCTGATGACTTCAAAAGGAAGTTGGAGAGAAGTAGTGAAATTAATTGGGGGATGCATGATCATATTCTGAGACACTTGCATGCCGATAAGTTGATCCACCAATGATCAAAGAAGCGGAAGGCTGAGTGGAAAAAAGTGAGACACCGGATCCATGACTGTAGCTCGAGTTTACATCTGTCCTGTGACAAATTTGAACAATTATCATCTTTAGCAACCCTTTAGCTCCATCAGCGTCCTGTTGGTAAACCTATTATTAAAAAGGAAATCTTTTGTCCTTAGTAAAAAGTGATCATTCAGTATTCGGTTTACTCAGTTTCGGAGTGTAATCGAACCATACTGGAACCTAAGGATCTACGTACGTCATTTTTTCTAGTACGAAACTCAACACCTAAATTGCAGAAATACGAAACTTTTTGGATAATTAACCCATTATTTTTGCATAACATTTTCTTACATGTAATTTGAGATTGCACCGTACTTTGTGAGTTAGGTGACTGTGCCGGTGAAGGGAGCGCATAGCTAGAGATGCGCATTAAGCAACGCGCAGCGGAAGGAAACATGGCGGAGACGAGACGAACAATTGAGAATGTTCTGCATTTTGGAGCTATTTACAAACATCCCAAGGCATACACACGCCGAGAAAAGATATCAAGATACATCTGGAATATAACGCAACCCTCACACATCATTTGAAAGGTAAATAAGAGCCGGAACACTGAAATGAAGAGCTGTATAGGGTGGCCGGCCCAGGGTGGTGAATGGTGGAAGTAATGGTCTTGTTGGGCAGAATAGACTGGATGGCAGTAAGTACATGGTGAGATAGGTTATTTAGTGTTGGTGGAGAAGGGAGAGGAAGAAGAGTAAGCCCATTTGTTGTGTTCTGCTTAGCCCATTCATCGGTTAAAGCCCAGATTAGGGGACAGCACTTGTCACAGTGGCCCAGGGTTAGGAGTGTCATCCACCACAGATGAAGGCCAGTAGGACAGAGATGAGTGCTGAGGTCACACACAACTATGGTATACGGCCTAACTTTGGCTTTATCAACCTTCTAGCTTACCCTTTTTCCTCAGGGTAATGAGAAAGTGATTTATGAACCCCAATGACATCCCAAGAGCACAGGCATGACAGCTGCCTCATCTTCAGGAAGGCGTACGTGAGGCGAATGACTGCAGGTTGTTGTTGACACCTGCCACTGCCAGCTGGACGGGCAGAATTGGTGATGCCCAGGACCAGGGAGCTGTGTGGCAGAGTACAGTGTCAGTGGAAGTGTGGGCACTGCAGCAGAAGTGTTCTATGGTCTCTTGTGGACTCGTGGCAGTGAAGGTCAGGGGTCAGAGCAGCAAGTGTCGTGTGGTCCAGACAGGGGTAGTGTTGGCATTGTCGGAACCCGTGGCTATCGGAGGAGTCACTGTGGTACTGACCCATGGAAGTGATGAGGATGGTGTCACCGAGTGCGCTGCCCCACCTGCTGTGGCGCATACATTATTATGGTAAGAAATTCTATTTGCCAGTTTCCCAGTCTTGCAAGTGTCAGTGTAGCCTTTTTAGTAAGTAAGATTGAAGCAGTAACGTAGGAGTGGATAAGACAAGAAGTTTGGTTTAGAAGATCATTAATAAATAATAAGAAGAGTGGGTGACAGGACAAAATCCTGAGGAACACCACTGTTAATAGATTTAGGAGAACAGTGACCGTCTATCACAGCAGCAATAGAACAGTCAGAAAGGAAACTTGAGATGAAGTTACAGAGAGAAGGATAGAAGCCGTAGGAGGGTAGTTTGGAAATCAAAGCTTTGTGCCAGACTCTATTAAAAGCTTTTGATATGTCCAAGGCAACAGCAACATATTGAACCTTCCTTTTAAGGTCACTAACCTAACCTAATATTACTTAACTTCCTAATCCCCCATAAGGTAAACTAACGTAACGTAATATTTTGTAATCCCCTACATTGTCAGTCATCACTACATACTAACAGTTAACGAAAAATACTTTTAAAAGAAGATGAGGGAACCGGCGGTAAAGTGCCAGTTCGTACATTCACAGCCAGCATACGTCTCTTCCGTAGCCATTGTCTAACTGACGCAGCACAGACAGTCCCTGATGCTCCTTTCTCCTCTAAACACACGTGCCTATATGTGATTGGCCGACAGACTTCCGTGTGAGCTGATTCGCAGCAGGTAACCCCACGTCATCATAGGCCTTAACACGTGACTCCACGTCGCGTCGCCATCGCCCATGCGCACATTTGATAAACATACGAACACAGTATTCTACAAAAGACGACTGGAAGTGGATTTAAGCTAGAACTGACTTAAACCTTCGAATAATAAATAAATTAACAAAAGTACACGAAAATAGTATATTACCGTATATCTTAATATTTACTATGTTCTACCTACATCATCTTATATTCACCGAAGGTCGTCTGTCTGTTGTGCCCTTATAATCCATTATCTATAAGTGACTAAGATTTCTAGAAAACTGTGATTATAACTCTTAATTGTAGTGTAACTACCGCCAAGCCAATTCGTAGAGCACCCTCCTCCCATCCATCCAGCCTGCCCTACCACAACTACCTCAATAAACACTCGTTCAAAACACTTTTGAAATAGCCCGTTCGTATTATTACTCGTTCGTAATAACACAACTTTCATAATGACTTACTGCACATTCGTAACACTAATTTGTAATAACACTAACTGCAGATTCCGACGCTATGCAGTTTTGGAATATATAAAAATTTTCTTCACTCATCTGCTATAATAAAAAGTGATCTACATCTTGGATATGTCACCTGTACTCTATATTCTTAAACCCTCGACTGAATTACTATGTTATTTCAATAGCATCCACGATTACATACCCGAGGATCCAGTCTCAGTCTCTCCACTACGTCCTCTTCTCATGACTGCAGCTGAGCAAAGTAAGACGTGCAGTGGTTAACTTCTTGACTCCACCTTCCTCTTCTGCTGATTGGAGGAGAGGAGGAGAGGGTGGAGGGACATCAGGGCTCCTTCCATTCCCTTCCCCACTCCCTCTCACTTACTCGTTTGTTCTTGTTTGTTATTTTTATTTATTTTTTTATTCAGTTTTATCAGTACGTTTTGAGGTAACATGCGGATTGTTCCTGTGCATTGTGTGTGGTTTCTCTCTACAGGAGCAAGTATTGGTGAGTTGCCTGACTGCTGGTCATTGGTGCTTCATATTGGTCATTTCAGTGGTTCATTTCAGTTATCGTTTCTGTTATTATCTCCGTATCTTTATACTGTTAATTCTAATACTGCTGCTTCTGGTAGTGTATTTTACTATTACTACTACTACTACTACTACTACTGTTGTTGCTGCTACTACTGGTGATAAAACTTCACCTTACAAACCTTTCACGAATACAACTAGCATCCCCCCCCCCCTCTCTCTCTCTCTCTCTCTCTCTCTCTCCTAGGGGCAAAATATACTTATGATCCAGCAGCCATTGATGGAATTTTAAACTTTACTTTCAAGGGGCATAAAGATGATTAGTCAGATTAACTAAAATATTTTTGCCATTGATGATGCAGAATCCTTGTTAAACTACCGCTTGAATCATGAAAACACTCTTGGAAACACTTCATGACTTCCACTAGAGCTTGTAAAGTGTTTCTAGTGTGTTTGGACATAAAGAAAAAGAAATAAATGAATAAAATAAAATAAATCCACCAACACTCAAAACTGGGAAAGAAATCATGTACAATACTCTTGGAATATTGTTTATTTAGTTATACAAAATATATACAAGACCTTTATTACATATGCCCAAAAAAAAGTATAGCAATCCTGGAAAATAAGACTTTTTTTTTCTGTGATGGAAAATACATAAAACTTGAATTGATAGCAGTGGGTGAAGGTGTGCAAGTCTTCATAGGCGTCAGTGAAGAAATGGCTGTGATGAGATGGAGGTGACAATTAACGACTTCCAATATAAAGGAGCTTCGGTGAAAGAATCGCTAATAATTTTCAATAAAAACACGCGTGATTTTGCCTGTGGATCTTTTCTTCATCATTAGCAGAAGTATAGACTAAAGGCCAATTGTTTAAGTGGCTTTCTATTCCATTCTTTTCGGGCTAGAAGTTAATTTGGTACCAAAATGTTAAGTTTTTGCTTCAAGTTTCCTCTTATACACACTGACTGAAGACCAGCGGGGGAATGCAATTTTCTATTCCAGTTTCCTTAACCAAATGCTGAATCGGTGCCAAAGTGTCTTGTGTTCTTCATTTTAAGGAAGCTAGTATAGTTTGGGAGCTCAGCAGGAAACCAATAGTGAAATGTAATATTTTCTTCCAGTCTCCTTAATTAGGTGACTTAATAACAAATGTGTTATTTATCCTCTAGGGAACTATTTCTACAAGACTAAAAAGAAGACAGCATGATAATTTTATGAATATGATGTTTGGGATTGTCTATTGAGGTGAAGGTATTACAGCATATATGGACAGTGATAGCTGACATTAGTTACCATTACTGTGTTGAAAGCCTACCAGGAAATGATCAAGTGTCAACTAAGGGGAAAATCAGACGATCTTGGGTGAAACAGGACTTAGACCAGCAGAGTCAAGAGAAAACATGATGTAAGAATTCTCCTAAGTCAAGGGTTTATATCAGCATGAGGAGAGACTCAAGGCACAGGAAAAAAATCATAAAATGGGGAAGTAATTGCTTGGGGTTAAAGCAAGAACAGAACCTCTCAGTCTCTTTCATAGGAGGCTTAATTGGGAGTGTCCATGTTTTTCCTTCCCTGGCAAGCACTTAATAAACAGCAACGACACTTAACAGACTGGTGTGTGTCTGGCTGAAGAGGGAAGTGACTTGTGTTCTCCCTCCCTGGCACACACCAAACAGACAACTGACAGACTGAACTAAGGATGTGGGAGGTCTGCATATGAAGGGAGAGAGAGAGAGAGAGAGAGAGAGAGAGAGAGAGAGAGAGAGAGAGAGAGAGAGAGAGAGAGAGAGAGAGAGAGAGAGAGAGAGAGAGAGAGAGAGGGGGGGGGTTCCATAAGAAATGTGTGTTGGTTGACTCCCACAAAACAGAACTACAACAATGCAAGAAATTTTGAGCATGGATAATACTTATACCATATGTAGTAGTTCTATAAGCTGGTTAGGTTGTACTGTACTTAAAAATTTGATGCTGTAAAAATGGCAATAATTTTTTTTTTTTGGTAATGTAAAAGTGATTCTCCCTTTAGGTTATCATCAAAGCATCGAGAAAAAATAAGATTCACAGCGAGATAATGAAAAAAAATAAATAAATAAAATAAAACTGCACCGATTATAATATCTACATCACACATATGAACACAACTTGTGAATAAATTTGCTGTGACATGATTAATAAACTAAAAAATCTCTAGTACAAATCTGCAATAATCATCAGAATCAATTAGAAAAAAGTGTCAGCTTGTTACAGTACAGTCCATCTTCACCACAAGTCTACACAAGTCAGAAGAGGAGACACACTGGTGGAGAGCTCACTACATGCACAGTTCTGTCTAAGCTTCTTGCGGCCCAAGACACACCTGCCTGCCTGAGCTGAGGGGGATGCAGTGCAGTGTGTGTTGGGCAGCCTGGTGGTGCACTTGTGTTGCCACCAATCTTAGTGATACTGGTGTTGTATTTAATAGCTATTTGAAGACTACAAGGGTGATTTGAGAGTATTCAGATTTTTTTTTTTGTTTTTCAACATTGTGATTGCTTATGTGATTGACAGTATGTTTCTATATTTTGTTTTTATTATTGTGCTGAACTGTAGAGTGAAGGGATGTTAAATTTATCTATTTATGCACTTGTTGGAAAATGAATGTTAATATATTGATCACCTATCTGTTTGCTGTCTCTTCACCTACACACTCCTTTTATTGGGCATAAATTAGATGGGAGGGTGCAAATCTGTTTGATATGCAAGACTAAAATGAAGAAAAAAAAAAGGAAGAAAATGCTAGATTATGAATGAACAGAAAGGAAATTAGAGAGCTGAAGGATTTGTTTTGTTAGAGTTTCACAGTAATTGTGAGAAGGCATATTTTTCATTTTTTCAGTCACACTGCAAAAAATCATAGGATGAAAAATTTCAGAAATGATCTTTATGGCCTAGTTATTCAGTACATCAAAAGTTTGTACCCATGCATGAGACTTAATGAATTATCAATGAACACATTAACAACATAATCAACATGCCGTGTCACTGACTGGCTACACACAACAGCACTGCAGCCTGTCCTGGTGTGTCATCTCATCCCAAGTGTGGCATTCAGCTGAGCCACACAGTGCCTCTCCATGACACACACATACACACACACATGCACAGTCCCAGGCAGCAGTACAAGCCCCTGTCTGGTGTGGGCAGCTCACTCCAATAAAACAACATACTGGTTCACAGAACACTGTAGGTGCCCAGATATGTGCTGGGTATTAGTGCAACACTAAAAATGCAGTACTGATATTTTCCTTAATCATGACATAATTCCTCTGGGGAAGTGAGGCAATGAAGTACAGCACCCAAAAAGACACAAGAGCATCAGGGCAGCAGTGACAAGTAGGCACCCTCAGCCTGGGTGTGCCAGTGGCTGCTACACCAAACACCCTACAAGTGTTCAGCAGCGACAGATATACAAGGGTTCCTGATCCTGCTTGTCACTCCCACATCACAGGAAGAACGCTGGCAACATAATCTAATCTATAATGACTATTTTTGGTCACTTTCATGGTACATACTTATAGATATAAGCTTAATGCTAACTATTTACATCTCTTACATGCATGATAATGTTTTCACTATTCAGATGTGATTAAAAATACAACTTGTCACATTCTTTTTAAATGATCAGATGTGAGACAGTCTGTATGTTCCCTGCACGTGAGCAGTGGGTCAGGAGGCTCCGCAGCACTCAGCCTCAGGAGGAGCAGAGGAGTGACTTGTTACTCATTGGCTGTGAACACTCAGCCAGTGTGGAAAGACAGACTTGGGGGAATGTGAGTGTGAGCAAGGCAATGTAATTTATGGCTTGTGAGGACCTGATGAGCCACATGTGGGGGGAGGAGTAAGAGGAGGAGAAGAATGTGAAGATTATCAACAAATGAAAGACAGAAGTTGGCATCCAGATATCTGAACTGTCCTGTTAGCATCCCTCCTGCTTATGTGGTGACTCTGAGGATGACAAACTGAGGGTATGGTGTGCTACAGAGGACAGACACTTGATTAGTCCACTTCCAGCCACTGAGAACCTTGAGTTTAAATCCCCTGCCATCAATCTCCACAAGAGGAAGTCTCCTTCAAACTTAACCTACCAGTTCACCCGATTCCTTTCAGCTGAAGGGAACCAGAAGACTCTTTGCATTACACTCCCACCCTTGTCTGCCCTTGCCTGGCCAATACTAGCCAGAGCAGCAGAGAACAGAGGATCCAGTACCTCAGAACTGTCCCTGATCTCTCTCTGGCTGCAGCATAAGACTGACTGACTGGTTGATTGAGTGACTGACTGATTGGTTGATTGAGTGACTGACTGATTGGATGATTGAGTGCCACAACAATAGTATAGACACCTAGGACAGCTTCTCAGTGTCCCACTAATCCTAATCCCTAATCTCTCTGGCTGCAGCATGAGGAGCCTGACTGATTGATTGATTTAGTGCCACAAGAGTAGGGTTGTATGTGCAGACAACAGACATTAGAGACAGCTTTTCAGTGTCCCACAAGTCCTAACCAGGATCAGACAGATAGCTACCACACACTACCAGCTTCAACCCAGTGGTATCTAGCTCATCATCCTCTGCATGTTCTCCAAGTGTTCTCAGTGTGAGGAGAATGAGAGCAATCCAACAATCCCTCAGAAAGATCCTGGACATTGACAGGTCACCATGAAGGAAACTAGAGAAAAGTAAAGAAGCTTCAGGAAAAAAATAAATGTACTTCCTCCAACCCCAGTGTGTGGTGAGGGCTACACTGTACACTAACTATATACATACAGGCTCAGCAGTCCCACAGGATCAGTGTATATATTCTTAAGGGGCAAAATTCCCTCCTTCCAGCCAGCTGCTCAGTATCTCATGAGCTGCTCAGCTGTCCGAGGGTTAGGTGCAAATTTTACTGTATGGATGTCTGGACACTTGTGCTCCAGTGAGTGGCGTCCTGATGGCATGCTCATCTATCAAATGTCTGGAGCATGTACGCGATGTCTCTCAGTGTGAAGTGATCACAGTCATAAATTTAATTACATCTGTTCAACAACTTTTCAAAAATAAGGCTGTGAGGTATCGAGCCTTCATCCTTCATTTATAAATATTTAGCATGACATATGAAAATACATACATGTATATATAGATTTCTGTATATATTTATATATTTATATACCCATCATCTGCTCACGAACACTAGTAACACTTACATACCTTACATGGGGTGGAAACAGTACACTAGAATCAGAGTTCAGATTCAACAGGCAAGATCTGAGGTCAAAGATGCGCTAGGACGGATATCTCCGCGTCAGCGGCGGGGGGCGGCTGGGGCGGGGCGCTCACATAGTTGGAGTTTGAGCCAGAGACAGTCACCACCACGGCGTCTGAGCCAATCACCTGCGAGGAGTCAGTGGTCTGCACGATGGTGACAGTGTTGTCATCCTTCCGGCCGTCTTTCTTGGCTGGCGGCGGGGCGGAGTCCTCCATGACGGCCACCTTGTCCTGCTCCATTGGTGCGGCGCGCATTGAGCCATCCTGGGAGGGAGGCGCACCCCCAGAGTAGATGGAATCGTGGGAGAGGAAGGACAGGCAGGAGGGGTCCCGGGAGTGTGCGGGGTTGATGGAGCCGCCTGGGTGGGAGGACGGCACTGCTGCATCAGGGTTGTGGGACACGGAGCCTTCCCTGGACCTGTAGCTTGGCGGCTGGCTGTAGTTGCTCTCCCGGCCCAGTGTGTTCACTGTCAGGCTGTGGAAGAGGTGCCATAGTGACTCAAAGGTGCAGGTCTCAAAGGTTCTGGTCTATCAACTTGAGTTTTTTTTTTTTTTCATGTAGGAGGGACACCAGCCAAGGGAGAGAGAGAGAGAAAAAAAAAAAACCCTCAGATTCCAGTCCCCTACTCTTAACAGGACTCTAATGAAAAATGGTGGGGTTTTACTGATTGTGGTAGTTTAACAAGGATTTTGTGCTGTGGTCTTTGAAAATAGCCTTAATAAGCGATAAAAACATTTATTGATAGAGCGTGCCCTTCAAGGTGTGTCTGTGGAGGTCTGATGTAGGATGAATATGGTTCTAAGTGTAAGTATGTCCACTCAATCTAACTTTTTTTTCAAATAATGCACAAAAAATAACCAATAGTGAGGCTTTTACGAGAAGATATCAGTACATGAAATAACTTTCATTCTGAGATAAGCTGAAGCACAAGTAAGTAAACATGTACAAATGTGTGGAAATATCAATGCATAATAACTTTCTTTTCGAGATAAACTGAAACACAAATAAGGAAACACAAGTACAGAGCAACACAAATGAATGAAAAAAAGTGGATGCAGAAAGCTCACCCTCGCAGGTTGTGGGCACCAGAGCGGTAGGTGGGCGGGGGAGAAGGCGCCTGGGAGGCCTGGTGGCGGTCCAGCAGCAGCAGGCGGAGGCGGTACTCCTGCATGGAGGCCTGGTAGCTCGGCGGTGGCGGACGGTACTGGAACTCTGGGTACATCATGGCTGCAAGGTGGGCAAGTGTTATGTGGAGGCCTGGGCAGGGAGGAGCGGGCAACGAGGTTAAGGACTGGAGATGAAGGAAATGTGTTTGATTTGCTTGATATCAGAATAAAAAGGTTCTATACACATACTAGTTATAAAGTGACTATGAAGAGGGCACCAATACGTTATATAAAGCAGGTTGTGGATATTAAACAAGTCTGCGCTCTTCAGATAGAGTATAATAATAAGAGGTCAGTGGAATATACCAAAAGAAGAAGTGATATGCGCAAAAATATGAGCAGTAGTAAAACAAAAAAAAACATTATGAAGAGGACAAAATCATTCATATAAAACCTGTTAACCACACACACACACACACACACACACACTCACCGGCATAGGGATGGTGAGGGCGGCCGAACGCGGGAGCCATGCGGGCCATAAATCGGCGAGGCTCACCACGTGCCGGGTCGTGGGGCGCCAGGCCAAGCATCACGCGGCAAGGAGCGTCCCGCGAGGTGAGGTGCCACGCCACACCGGACACAGTGATCAGCACGATGCCCACGCCTGCAACACAACACCACATGATGAAATGGTTCTGAGAAACAGCGCGACAAAACTTTTCCTTCACTTCCTCTTCAGTTGATTGTTGTTGTTGTTGCCAGAAAGTGACGTCAATGAGCCAGAGAAACAGCTCATTAAATCCTTTCCTTTGTTTCCTCGCTCTTTATTATTATTATTATTATTATTATTATTATTATTATTATTATTATTATTATCATTATTATTATTTAGAGCGTTTGTCATAAATACAGAAAAAAAATGTATTCAACTTTCCAAATCCGTATTTATTTATATAGGCGGATGTTACAGTGCAATCTCTCTCTCTCTCTCTCTCTCTCTCTCTCTCTCTCTCTCTCTCTCTCTCTCTCTCTCTCTCTCTCTCTCTCTCTCCTCCATAACACCGCTACAAAACAACGTAATCGCGAGGCATAAACTAGAATTACCCTCCACCATTTTCATAATTAAGGATCAAAATATTTCTTGAAGTCACGCCATGTCTGCCAGCCTCTCTCTCTCTCTCTCTCTCTCTCTCTCTCTCTCTCTCTCTCTCTCTCTCTCTCTCTCTCTCTCTCTCTCTCTCTCTCGGAACGTAAATGTGAAAATTATGAAGGACGAGAGAGAGAGAGAGAGAGAGAGAGAGAGAGAGAGAGAGAGAGAGAGAGAGAGAGAGAGAGAGAGAGAGAGAGAGAGAGAGAGAGAGAGAGAGAGAGAGAGAGAGAGAGATAATAAGATGAATGAATGTATAATGGAAAGATGGAAGTAAAGGAGAAGTAAATAAATGAGACGACGACGAGGAGGAGGAGGAGGAGGAGGAGGAGGAGGAGAAGGAGAATAATAATAATAATAATAATAATAATAATAATAATAATAATAATAATAATAATAATAATAATAATAATAATGATAATAATAATAATAATAAGAAGAAGAAGAAGAAAAGGAAGAACAGTAACAAGAAGAAGAACATGAACAAGAACTTGAAGAAGAACAACAGCAAAAAATACGAGGAGAATAAAAAAGAGAAGAACGAAGACGAAGACAAGGAGAGGAAGAAAGAAGAGAACAAGAACGAAGAAGAGGAGGAGGAGGAGGAGGAGGAGCAGGTCAAGGAGGAGGAGAAAAGGACAGGAGATGCGAAAGAAGAGAAGAGAAACACGGAGAGAGTTTGAGAGGAGGTGGATCAGATGAGCGAAGGGAAGGGAGGAGGAGGAGGAGGAGGAGGAGGAGGAGGAGGAGGAGGAGGAGGAGGAGGAGGAGGAGGAGGAGGACTAGTTCCCCCTTCTTCCATCCCTTCCTCCCCTCCCACACCCTGCCAGAGAAGCCTTACAGGGTAGGATAAAATCTTGACGTTGGAAGGGAGGAGGGGAAGGAAGGGAGGGAATGAAGGAAGGAGAGCGAAAACATGAAAAAAAAAAAAAAAACGCATGAAAGAAAAAAAAACAGGAAACTTAATTAAGCCAGGTGTGAAAAAATATAAATAAATACAAATAAATGAATAAAAAAAGGTGAAAAATTAATGTTTTCTCCGTTGTTTTTGTTTACGTAATGTTTGATTTCAGTAATGTATGTATATTTAAGAATACTTATTTACTTATATAACAATGTATTGGAAGCAAAATATGAAAGCTCATGAGAGAGAGAGAGAGAGAGAGAGAGAGAGAGAGAGAGAGAGAGAGAGAGAGAGAGAGAGAGAGAGAGAGAGAGAGAGAGAGAGAGAGAGAGAGAGAGAGAGAGAGAGCAAATCCCATAATGACCCAGAATAACGTAATTACACCCTTAGGGATGCAAGGATTTTACGTTACAATTTACGTATTATTATTATTATTATTATTATTATTATTATTATTATTATTATTATTATTATTATCATTATCATTACTACTACTACTACTTCTACCACCACTACTACCACTACTACTACTACTACAACTACAACTACTACTACTGCCACAGCATCAATCAAATGATATCAAAATAAATGAAAGACAGACAGATATACTTGTAATCAATGTATATTAATCCTTTTCCTCTTTTATCTATCTATAACTATTTACCGATCTATCTATCTATCTACACTAACATTTCATATCTAATATCCATTCACTCATTTATTCCATTCCACGTTTCTTTTTTATTTGTCCTTTCAGATCTCTCTCTCTCTCTCTCTCTCTCTCTCTCTCTCTCTCTCTCTCTCTCTCTCTCTCTCTCTCTCTCTCTCTCTCTCGGATCTCCACTACCCCTTCCTAACAGAGTCCTAAGCAACCTACACCACCCTTACTGCTCCTCTCCCCTCACCTCTCCTTGACCCTAACGCTAACGAGGTCCTGTTACCGGCAGGGGTCGTGTTTAGTGGTCGTTTGGGGGTCGTACAGCGGCGGGGCGGGGCTGGGCTGGACGAGGGAGGGAGGGAGGAAGAGAGAGAGGACGGGGAATGAAGTGTATAGGAAAGGAAGGTATGGGGGTGTGTAAGGAAAGGGTTGAGGAGGAGGAGGAGGAGGAGGAGGAGGAGGAGGAGGAGGAGGAGGAGGAGGAGGAGAGGCCATGAGGGAAGCGATAAGTTAATTAAGGAAGCGAAGGAGAGGAAAGAGTAGAGTGAATGATGAAAAGTAGGTGGAGAGAGAGAGAGAGAGAGAGAGAGAGAGAGAGAGAGAGAGAGAGAGAGAGAGAGAGAGAGAGAGAGAGAGAGAGAGAGAGAGAGAGAGAGAGAGAGAGAGAGAGAGAGAGAGAGAGAGAGTCAGCAGAAAGGGGAGACGTTCTGTGAGGGAGGGTGAGGTATCAGAAAAAAGGGAGAAAAAAGAAAACTCAGATTAAAGTAAAGGGAGGGAGGGAGGGAGGGAGGGAGGGAAGGAGAGAGAGGGAGAGGGTGATAAAAATGTGAAGAATGAAGAGTGGAGGTAGAGGTAAAAGGGACAAATATCAGGACCACCACAAGTAGCAGTAGTAGTAGTAGTAGTAGTAGTAGTAGTAGTAGTAGTAGTAGTAGTAGTGGACAGTCAGACTCACATCTTATAGTTCAATTCAATATTTTAAGAAAAGTAGTCGAATCATGGAAACAATATTCGTGGTAATAGTATTTTCGACGATTAGAAACGAAAGGAATAGCAAAATATCGTTAATATGAGAAAAGAAGCAGGAATGGAAGAAATAATAACAGCAGAAGCAAAAGAGGAGAGAGGGAGAAGGACAGAGAAGAAAGAACAGAAGGTATACCGTAGTTAAAATTATCATCTTTACAATTATATGTGAAAAATGATGAAAATACAAGAAATAGGAGTAACAGACACGAAAGATGTGAGAAAAAAAGACGACTTGTGGTAATAGTAGTAGTAGTAGTAGTAGTAGTAGTAGTAGTAGTAGTAGTGGTGGTGGTGGTGGTGGTGGTGAAAACCCGGACCACAAGAGAGAGAGAGAGAGAGAGAGAGAGAGAGAGAGAGAGAGAGAGAGAGAGAGAGAGAGAGAGAGAGAGAGAGAGAGAGAGAGAGAGAGAGAGAGAGAGAGAGAGAGAGGGAATGGGGAGAGGGAGACAGGCTGGAAATAGCAGTTCGGATATGGGGAGTGAGGTGAGGAGGAGGGGAGTAGAGAGTGAGTGGGAGGGGAGAGAGGGGGAGTTGGGGTGGTAAGGAGGTGCTATTACACGTCCGGTCATCAACACAGAACACCACACAGCACATCATTGTCCACACCACCACCACCACCACCACCACCACCGCAGCCGCTGCCACAGCTGACTTCCTGCCGCCTCGTCACTGACACACACTGACACACACACACACACACACACACACACACACAGACACGTGAACAAAGGGAGCATTCACTGATGGCACGGCACAATTAAATAAGACTTATCAGGATTTGTATAAAGGCCAGAGAGAGAGAGAGAGAGAGAGAGAGAGAGAGAGAGAGAGAGAGAGAGAGAGAGAGAGAGAGAGAGAGAGAGAGAGAGAGAGAGAGAGAGAGAGAGAGAGAGAATCCCGCTGATCATGGCGAAAGAGTAAAGCGTTTAAGAATACAAGTCAGTAACTGGAGTATTTGGTCTTCCCTCTTTACAAACTGGCACCTTCAGCGGGCCTTTCCTTCGCTCACTATTTCTTTCTTGCCACTGACCAGAACTCCTCTTACGTAAAATAATAACATTTTTTAAGTAAACATGGCCACGGGATATATATATATATATATATATATATATATATATATATATATATATATATATATATATATATATATATATATATATATATATATAAAAGCTCACTGAGGTCCCAGTCCCTAAAGGAGCCGGAAGGATTGCATAAAATTACCTGAATTTAGAGGAAAATTGTCTTGAAACAGGACAGCTTTATTTCGTAGAGAAACAAGTAAATTCAGGTTCAGTTGCTTCATCCTGTGTACCACCACCACCACCACCACCACCACCTCACCCACGCACTTGTCCCACTAATGGAGCAACGATGATAATGATACAGCCACCCGTTTTTCTTATAACCCTATTTATGAACGTACTATTGGGAAAATTCTAACCTGGTGATGAAAACGCAAAACTGTGTGTATGTCAGTTTCATTTATTTATTTTACCTGATGATTAACATTTTTCTATGCTGTCAAAATAGTTCACTACTTTTCCGTCTTTTTTTTCATGCTGGTTACTAAAGTTTTGCCATTACTACCTCTTAATAAACGGTTAAACTACTACTACTACTACTACTACTACTACTACTACTACTACTACTACTACTACCACCACTACTCGTATTCTGAATTAAATCCCTTCTTTTTTTCTTGTACCCCTATTCATGTACCACACAATAAACTGTTACCACCACTACCAATAACAACAATAACTACTCACCAATCATGAGCAGGGTAATGGTGACGTATTCCGAGTTGTATGTCTTGACGGCCCCCAGCACGGTGCCCACCACGGTGCAACACAGGCCCACGAAGGCGATCATGATGATGAACCAGCGAATGCTGACTGCCTGCGTCACCATCAGGCCGCAGCACGACTTGGCCTCCTCCTCCCCCAGGTAGGGTGGCCCGCGCGGCGACCCCCGGGACCTGGAATGAGAAATGAAGGGTTAGATACGGTGCCAGGTGAGGTTGCGTGAGACTGGGTTGAGTTAGCGTGAGTGAGGTCAGGTAAGGGTGGGTGAAAAGGGATCAGGGTTGGGTGAAGTGAAGTGGTTAAGGTGAGATATGGTGGACGGGTGACGTGAGGGTGGGCTGGGCTAGGCAAGGCTGGGTGAAGTGAGATGAGGTTGGCTGAAGCGAGTTGAGATCAGGAGAGGTTACGTGAGGCTGTGTGAAGTGAGTTAGGGTGAGTTAAAGTAGGATCAAGATGAGAGAAGGTAGATGAAGTCAATATGAGGTTAGGAGAGATTGGCAATAACGAAAAAAATATGCAGGTGATCTTAATTTATTTTTATAGGTGTTCAGCTTCATCCAAAAGGTAATAGACAATTAAGATATTCACCTTTACGTATAATACAATAAAATTTATCCAACTTTTACATGTATGAAATAATTCCAGATCTATAATAACTATGACAGCTTTGAAGAACTGGTTATGTTTTCATGTCACGTTCTAACAAAAAATCTGATGAAAAATTCCGAGCGAGGCAAGTAAAAGGTTACGTGAAATTGAATCTGCTATTTTAACGCCGAGCTGAAGAAGAAAGTCTTAGATGGAGGATTGCAGGTCACAAGATCAACAACTTTACTCTTTTAACGCTGAGCTGAAAAAAAAAAAAAAATCTGAACTGGACAGGTACATGTTAAACGAGATTCCTCCATTTAAATCTGCACGAACCATGAAAATTTTTAAAGAATTCATAAAAATTTACATATATCACGCAAAACAAACTTCACTCCTCTAACACTCGTTCAATAAATTATGATATAGACAAAATTGCTCCCCTTCAAATTCTGATCAATATGGACTTGATTGCACAAGGGAAGGGAAAATATTGACTGTGTACAATTAACTTTACTGTTTTCGACACTCGCTTGAAAAAAAAAAAAAGCAAATAGATAAATAAACTAGAAGAAATAATTGACCGGTGAACTTTGATATTAACCAACAAATATTATCATGTTCTGAAATAGAGTAAGCTTCAGTCCTCACTCCCACGGTTTTGGCTTCCTCTCCACCACAGGTCCTCTGATCCACTGACAGGTGACAAAACGTGACAAATGACAGATTTTTAACACATCAGAGGACATAAAGCCAAATGAAAATATTTTTTTTTATGCTGTCCTTTTCTTTCCCTCAATCTCTGCCGACAGTCTGATAACAAAAACATGACAAATGACAGATTTTTAGTAATACACACTACTAAAACAGCTTCATTACTTGTAAGAAGGGCTCTGGGTGACTTAAGACAACAAAAACACGAAAAAAAGAGAAGATAATAAAAAAAAGGGCCCATGAAAGATGCTAGTACCGAAAACTAACACCATAAAATATCCCAAATCATTATAAGAAGTGTTGACTATTGACCAAAACTATACTGTGCCCCAACAAACTGGCTGGCACCGGCTGCCTAACACAGGAAGAGGCAGGGGAATGTTACGCCACTACACCTGTATTATGCAAGGCCAGGTAAGGCAGGACAGGTGGTAACACAGCCCCCACTACGACCCACAACCACTACGACCCCCACACGCCCTCTCCTCCATCCTCAGCGCTCCAGGCAGAGGGGGCGAGGGGGTAGAGGCGGGTCATATTAAGCCTGATGAAACATGGGACCCCTGCAATGCGCTGGTCAGGTCAGGAAAGGTCACGGAAGGTTAAAATAGGGGAAAAAATACAGGTTTAGGAAAAGATGACTGACAGGCTGGGGAGGGAAAGTCACGGATCAGGCGGAGAAACGGGGACGATTTTACCTGGGAGTCGATACGTTAATTACCTACGTAGGAGTCAATGGATGAAGGTGAATAGTGATTAGTGATCTGAAGGAAGAGAAAGAGAAGGATATGATGGTGATGATGATAGTGATGATTGATGATAGTAGTAGCAGTAGTAGTAGTAGTAGTAGTAGTAGTAGTAGTAGTAGTAGTAGTAGTAGTAGTAGTAGTAGTAGTAGTGAAGATACATAAATAAAATTGTTATGAAGGATAAGTAAGCAATTGCAAAAGAAAAAAATACTAACTCCAATAACAGTGACGGAGAGAGAGAGAGAGAGAGAGAGAGAGAGAGAGAGAGAGAGAGAGAGAGAGAGAGAGAGAGAGAGAGAGAGAGAGAGAGAGAGAGAGAGAGAGAGAGAGAAAATGTTGAAGCAAAATAATCGTAAACACACACACACACACACACACACACACACACACACACACACACACACACACACACACACGTGACAACAAAAAACAAACTTTAAATAAAAAAAGAAAAACAGCTTTCTCTCTCTCTCTCTCTCTCTCTCTCTCTCTCTCTCTCTCTCTCTCTCTCTCTCTCTCTCTCTCTCTCTCTCTGTCTGTCTGTCTGTCAACAACTACACACACACACACACACACACACACACACACACACACACACACACACATACACACACACACACACATACGTACATTCTACACATGCAGTAGTCAAGCATTTTTTCATCATCCACGAACCAATCTTGATCTTGAATGACACTTGATGAACACTTGAATATTCACTTGCAGAAATACATGTAGCAGTACTTGGTCATATCCTCGTCACGTGTTCTCAACGCTCCACTCTTCCCACAAACACGAATTCTTATAGTTCCCCCATCAAATTCCCCCTCATCCACATTCCAGTCACGTTTTCTCAAGTTTTAGCAATATTTCAACATGTATTTCCCTCTCATACCACTGCAGCACGTCTTATCACAGTTTACAATACATATTTCTCATCAAACTGCTTTTGCTTCCTCAAATACGTCTTCTTGCAGTTTAATTTTTCTTCAAACACGTTTTTACAAAATTTTCAGTTAAATGCCTCACGAAACACCCTCATTCGCCACTTAAAATACGTCTTTACGCTCTGTTTCTCCTATAGTCCTCTTCAGAACTCCAACAAGCCGCCTGGGAAACGTTTTTCACACCAACAGAGGCACCGCACCAACAGATAACAAGTGCGTTGCCTCACTGGGCGCGCGGCGTGGCAGGAGTAAAGAGCGCGCGGTGTAACAGAACGGAGGCAGGCAGACGGGAAGGGAGGGAGGGAGGGAGAGAACCGCGTACCGCCCCGCTGCCCTCACGCCACACTGCCACACTGAAACTCCCTTCCCCTTCCTCTCATTCTCCCTCACTCACTCCCCTCGGTGACGTCATAGATACCGGAACGTCATCGCTACGCTCTGGTACGGCTAATACGTCTGTCTTTGCTGTTAAATCAGTATTATGTCAGGTCTTTTAAAAGGCGTGGATTGTGATCAGCTGAGAGAGCGTTCGCGCGTAAAAGGAAGTAAATAGTGACATCAGTTGTATTGGTGGTGACGTCACAGGGAGCTGAAGGGGAGGCACGGAGGGCTCAAGGTGCTGGGGAAGG
>NC_087153.1:38728021-38745521 GCF_035594125.1 Scylla paramamosain | reverse complement strand
TCTTTCTTTCCTTCCTTGGCTTCAGATTTCACGCGTCTGGCTTCAGCTGGGCTTCTATGTCACCTGCTGAATACTGGGTCACACCTGTACGGCTTCACACCCCCCCAGGAGCCCCCCACAGCCACCCCCAAGTCCCTTAACGCCTCTCCACAGCCCAATTCTCTGTTATATCCAGTCCTCCCTTCACACCACCACCACCACCACCAGTTTCCCTCCCCCCTCTCTCTCTCCTTTTCTCTTTTTCTACTCCAATCTTCGTTTAGTCTTTCTTTTCTGTTCCTTCTCTTTTTTTTTCTTTTATCTCTCCTCCTCTTCCTCTTTGCTCTTCTTGTTCTAATTCCACTTCCTTTTCCTCTTCTAAACCTCCCCTTCTACTCCCTTTTTCCTTCTCTCCCTCTCTTCCTCTTCACTCTCTTATTTTAAATCTTCGCTATTTCTTTCTTCCCTCATATTTTTCTTTCGCTGTCCTACATTTCTGTTCTTGCTCCACTTCTTTCTTCCTTTCTCTTCTCCCCTCCTCACTATTTACTTCTTTCCTTCTCCTTCTATCCTTTTCTATTACAGCACTTTGTTCTACTTCTGCTCCTCCTCCTCTCCCCTCTCTTCTCCTCCTCTCTCCTCTCCCCTCCCCCCTCCTCCTCTCATGGCATAATAGAGCTGGAAACGAAAACTCATGCAACCTTCGTGACAAGATTTTATCAAGTAATTCACTCTCTCTCTCTCTCTCTCTCTCTCTCTCTCTCTCTCTCTCTCTCTCTCTCTCTCTCTCTCTCTCTCTGAATATGTATCATGTTTTGCAAATACTTTTTTTCTGTCTTTTTTATTTTCCTTTCTCTTTCAATTCATCGTTTTTGTTTTGCTTTTTGATTCGTTTCGTTTTTGCTTTTTTTTTCGTTTTTTTGTTCAATCCTTGGCGTCACTTGTGCAGTTTTTATTAACGTATCTTTTCCATTATTCATCTCTTTTCTCTGCAGTGTTGCTTTCCTTCACTTTTCATTTTGTTCGACTCTCTCTCTCTCTCTCTCTCTCTCTCTCTCTCTCTCTCTCTCTCGCGTGAACTTTTGGGCATAAATTTCTTTCTCTTGTTCGCTTTCTTTTTTTTTCTTCTTTCTCTTATCTTATCTACTCTATTTTTCGTTTTCACTTTAATCTTCTTGTTTGTTTTCTCGAAGTACGCTTTTCTTTTCTTTCCTTCCATTTCCCCCATGCACAGATATCATTAATAGTCTAATGTTCGTGTTTTCTCTATATTTATTCTTTATTTGTTTGTCTTCCTCGTCATCATCATCATCATCAGCAGCAGTTTCTCCTATCATTTCTTTCTTTCTCTTCTCTTTTTCTCTTCGCCGAGCAAGACTAGATAATATGTAAGTCTCTCTCTCTCTCTCTCTCTGTCTCTCTCTCTCTCTCTCTCTCTCTCTCTCTCTCTCTCTCTCTACAATACACATATCCATACACACACACACACACACACACACACACACACACACACGTACACACGAACACAAAAGGTTCACACACACGACACTACGTTTACTGCAACACACACACACACACACACACACACACACACACACACACACACACACACACAACCCTCCTTTAATGCAGCAATAAAGTAAGAGGTAAAAGGAAGAGGTTTCAAGAAGATTGTACTCTCTCTCTCTCTGTGTGTGTGTGTGTGTGTGTGTGTGTGTGTGTGTGTGTGTGTGTGTGTGTGTGTGTGTGTGTGTGTGTGTGTGGGTGGGTGCGATCCTCTTGAAAACGAAACCCGCAGGTGAAGGAAAAAAATAAAGAGTATGTCTCTCTCTCTCTCTCTCTCTCTCTCTCTCTCTCTCTCTCTCTCTCTCTCTCTCTCTCTCTCTCTCTCTCTCGTCTCTGGTTTTTTATTCACATTCCTTTTCCCTTTTTTCTTTCTTTCTCCTCCTCCTCATCTTCATTTTTTTCCTCTTCTTCCTCTACCTACCTATTCATACCTTCTTTTTTCTTCCTCCTCCTTCTCCTCTCCTTCCCCCTCCTATTCCTTCCAGCTATTTATATTCTCCTGTATTCTCCCTCCTCCTCCTCCTCCTTCCCATTCCTTCCACCTCCTTGCCTCCTCCTCCTATATTACGCGCCAACTTACCCTCCTCTTCCTCCTTTTGATCTTCCTTTTGCCTCTTCTCTCTTCCTCCAATTCCTGAATCTACCTTTTTATCTCCTCCTCCTCCTCTTCCTCCTGGTATCTCTTCCGTCTTCTTGGTACCTCTTCCTTCTCTAGGATCCCCTCTTTTCTACCTCCTCCTACTCAATTTTATTCTTCCTCCTCCTGTTTCTTCCCTCTTCCTCTTCCACAACTTTTTTTTTATCTCCTCCTTTTCCTCTTTCTTATGTGTTCTACTACCTCACCTCTCTTCCTTCAGGTAAATCCTTCCTTCCTTTTTTCTTCTTTTATCTCTTCTAGCTCTCCTTCCTCCTCTTCCTCCTCCTCCAGGTCGAGAATTCTTCCTTTTTACCTCCTCCAGCTCCTCCTCATCCCTCCTTCTCCTCCTCCTCCAAGTCATTCCTATTGTTATTCCTCTTGTACTCAATTGCCAACTCGAGAGACAAAGAGGAGCGAAAATCCACAATTTGGTTCCTGTGGGGGTGACTGAGAATACGAGTGAGGGTTTAGTGTGTTGTATTGGGAGCTCTGTACTCTTACGTCTTGGAAACGGGGACTGCCACGTGTTGGTCGGGCTGATTCTTGTAGCTTCCCTTGTGTGCTTATGTTAAACTCTGGAAATCTCTGCGTGTGTCTGTATTTCCTCTCTCTCCTATGACTACTACTACTTTCTTCTTCTTCTTCTTCTTCTTCTTCTTCTTCTTCTTCTTCTTCTCGTCCTCCTTATCCTTTTTTCTGTTTCTTCTGCTTCATCTACTTGTTATTACTTTTCTTGCTTTTGTTCTCTTTGTTGTTATTGTTGTTGTAGTTGTAGTTATTGTTGTTGATATAATTTTTTTTTCTTCTTCCCTTTCTTTCCCCCATTCTCATCTTCCTCCTCTTCTCCTTCCTCCACCTCTTCCACCACCACCACCACCACCACCACCACCACCTCCTCCTCCTCTTCGTCCTCGCGTGTGCCTTCCTCCACCTGTCCCTCCCGCCTAATTAAGTCATATAATGCCCAGGTAATTGCCTCGGGGTCGGGTTGTCTATTGACGACGGTCAGGTGAGGTCAGTGAGTCTAATTACACATAAACAAAGGTAATTATCTTCGGTATACAGATTATAATGAGGTGGTGGTGGTTTGTTGTTGTTGTTGTTGTTGTTGTTGTTGTTGTTGTTGTTGTTGTTGCTGTTGTTGTTGTTGTTGTTGTGATACTACTACTACTACTACTACTACTACTACTACTACTACTACTACTACTACTGTTACCACCACCATTATCATTACTGTTATTTTTGTTGTTGTAATCACACTACTACTGCTGCTACTACTACTACTACTATTATTACTACTATCAGCACCATTATTATCACTATTATTACTAATACTCTTCTTATTCTTGTCCTTGTTCACGGTCTTCTTCTTCTTCTTCCTCTTCTTATCACCATCATCACTATCATCACCAGGTGAATAAAACAATTGGCTTCCCTATCACTCGCCTCAACCAATCACGTCCCACCTCCACAAGACGAGAACCAATCACGAGACGCAAAGGTAATGCCACTAATTATACGCATTCTAAATGGTTGTTTCATATTCCCTTGTTTTCTTATGTATTTCTTTCTCTCTTTCTCTCTCTCTCTCTCTCTCTCTCTCTCTCTCTCTCTCTCTCTCTCTCTCTCTCTCTGCAATCACATTATGGCATCCTTCTCTCTCTCTCTTTTCCTCTCTTTCTTTCTTCCCTTCTTCCTTTCTTTTCTTCCTCTCCTCTTAAGTATAAAATTATGGAACTGAGAAGCAAAGGAAGAAGGAAAGGAAGGAAGAACAGGAGAGAGGAGGAGAGAGAAAGGAAGGAAGAAGGGGGAAGGAAATAAAATAATCATAAAATCAAGAAAATAACATGACACGAAATACAGAAAGGAAAAAATGGAAATAAAAGAAAAGAGTGAGGAGAGAAATTTGAGGCGAAGGAGGAAGAGGAGAAGGAAGAGAAGAAGCGGTAAAAAAAGAGAAAAAGAGAGACAGAGAGAATGGGAAAGGAGGCGTATGAATGAGTTAAAAGCGACGGAAGGAGAATAAAAGGGGAGAAAGGAAGAAAGGAAGGAGAGAGGAAAAGAGGAGGAAAAAGAGGAAGAGCTTTGGTGTAAGTCTGGAAGAAATGGAGAGGAAAAAGAGTGAGAGGAGGACAGAAGGAGGAGGAGGAGGAGGAGGAAGAAATGAAGGAAGAAGGAAGGATGCAACAAGATTAACCTTTGTCCTTCTTCACTTTCTTTCTGTCAAGGAGAGAAGGAAGAAGAGAGAAAGAGTGAGGGAGAAGCAACAGAGGATGAAGGAATGCAAGAGGAAGAAGAAAGAATGAAACGGGAGGAGGAGGAGGAGGAGGAGGAGGAGGAGGAGGAGGGAGGAGGAGGAGGAGGAGGAGGAAGAGGAGGAGGAGGAGGGGGGGGAGGAGGAGGAGGACAAACGAAGACAAATATAAAAGAAAGAAAAAATATGGATGAATGAATTGGTATAGCAGAGAGAGAGAGAGAGAGAGAGAGAGAGAGAGAGAGGAGAGAGAGAGAGAGAGAGAGAGAGAGAGAGAGGAGAGAGAGAGAGAGAGAGAGAGAGAGAGAGAGAGAGAGAGAGAGAGAGAGAGAGAGAGGACCAATAAAAATAACAATTGAGTTAGTATAGAATTGAAGGACGAAACGAGAGACGAGAGACGAGAGGAGGAGGAGGAGGAGGAGGAGGAGGAGGAGGAGGAGGAGGAGGAGGAGGAGGAGGAGGAGGAGGAGGAGGAGGAGGAATTATAGATTTATTGGACAGAAGGAAAAGAAAAAAAATGTCCCAGGTGAAATATGATCCGTGGACAAAGAGGCTCCGGTTAAGTTTGTTTGTTTACTTTCTTTGCAACGGGATCACTTATCGGCGGCGGCTCCCAACGTGCGCTCTTTATGCCTCCAGCGATCACGCCCCGCCCCGCCATTGCTCACCCCGCTATTGCCACGCTGGGTAAACAAGTCGTGGTAATTGTAATAACCGTCACCGTCACATCTCGCCAATTGAACCTGTAAAATATTCCAATGGTTGATAAAGATGAGGGTCTCTATGAGTGAAATATTGAAATAGCTTTATATAGGTGAGTTTGGTGATAGTAATATTCATCATAGTCGTCACGTGCCAAATGAACTTATTAAATATTCAAATGGTTGGTAAGGGCGAGGGCTGCTGTGAGTGGAATACCTAGATGATTGGTAAAGGTGAAAATTGTTATTAGGGAAATACGAGAATGGTTTAGTAAGCTTGAGGATTCTTGTGAGTTTAGCAAAGGTAATATTGATCGTCGTCTCCTGCGAATGGTTGGATGAAGGTGCGAGTTACTATGACTGGAATATTTAGATGGTAAAGGTGAGAGTTCTTAGCAGTGAAATACGAGAATGATTTAGTAAGCTTAAGGATTCTTGGGTGTTTAGGAAAGGTAATAATGAAGGTGGGAGTAATTATGAGTGGAATGTTTAGATGATTGATAGATGTGAAAGTTCTTATCAGTGAAATGTTTGAAAGGCTTAAAGATATGTGAGGATTCTTGTGAGTTTAACAATGGTAATAATTATCATTACCGTCTCCTGCCAACTTAACTTATAAGATGTTTAAGGTTCTTTATAAATACACGTACATTTTGAATCACATTAGTACACACAAACGAGGTATTCTCATCTCAGAATAATAAAAAAAAAAAAGAATAAATAGATAAATAAATAAACGAAACCTTACAAAAGAAAAATAAAGAAAACAAGAGTAAATCAAACCAACAAAACAAACAAACAAATAAACAAACAAAACAAAACAATCAAACAAAGAGTAAGAAAAAAATAAACAAACACTAACACAAAGCAAAAAAAAAAATACCTAAAACCAACCAAACAAAAAACAAAATAAATAAACAAATAAACAAACAAACAAACAAACAAACAAACAAACACAACACAACACAACCTCCCACAACAAAACATTACAGAACAAGGCATCCATCCACAGTTCGGGCAAGGGATGTGAAACTCGATAAAAAAATAAATAAAATAAATAAATAAAAAAAGTGAAGAGTTTTCAAAAGATATTCTGGCTGTAAAGGTGTAGGGGGAGGGGGGAAACATATATATCTCTTTGTGGCCATAACTCTTGAAACTAACGCCTTTGTGATACGGGGCGGATTCCTGCTTCCTTGTTTGGAGAGCAGGAGGAGGAGGAGGAGGAGGAGGAGGAGGAGGAGGAGGAGGAGGAGGAGGAGGAGGAGGAGGAGGAGAAGGAGGAGGAGGAGATGAAAAAGGAGAAATGTGTAGAGGTGGACAAACGTGCTAGGTGCTGGAATCTCTCTCTCTCTCTCTCTCTCTCTCTCTCTCTCTCTCTCTCTCTCTCTCTCTGTATTTATTCTTCCTTTTCCAATCTTGAAGTTATTATCTTATTCCATATTCTCTCCTTTCGTATCTATTCTCTCTCTCTATTTCTTCTGTTTCCTTCACCTCGTCCTTCCACTTGTTTCCTTTCTCTCCTCAGCTTTTTTTCCTTCTCTTTTCTCTCCCCTTCCTTTCTCTTCCCTCTTCTTTTCCCTTTACCTCATCTTCCTCCCTTTCCTCTCCTTACGTACTGTTTTCTCTCCTCTTCCTCCCTCGTTTATTCATCTCATCTCCTCCCTTTGTATTCTCTCCTTTCATCCATCTTCTCTTTCCTTTACCTTCGTCCTCCCTTGTTTCATCCCTTTCCTCCCTCCACACCAATTTCTCCTTTCCCTTTCTCCCTCACAGTTCATCCCAGTCTCCCTCACCTCCTCCAACTTCTTTCCTCCTGCTTCAGTCCTTCCTTCACCTCCCTCACCTTCTCTCCTCCTCCTCCTCCTCCTCCTCCTCCCTACCTTGCTTTCCTCCAGGCCACACGAGGCAGGAAATAGGCCAAGAAATATAACACAAGGAGACTATAAAGTTTCATTCTAAGTTTTATTTTGCTGACTCACTCTCTCTCTCTCTCTCTCTCTCTCTCTCTCTCTCTCTCTCTCTCTCTCTCTCTCTCTCTCTCTTGCCCTCTCTGTCTGTCAGTATATATGTATGTTTGTTGTCATTGTTGTTGATGGTGGTGGCGGTGGTGGTGATGATAATGGTAATAGTAATGGTGGTGGTGGTAGTAGTAGTAGTAGTAGTAGTAGTAGTAGTAGTAGTAGTAGTAGTAGTAGTAGTAGTAGTAGTAGTAGTGATTTTCAAGGCCCACATTTGGATTTTGGGTGAATCGGGTCTTGATTTCCGGCTAAAGTGACAGCGAGAGGCGTGGGCGGGAGGAAGGGAGGATGGGTGGGGAGGGAAGGTTGCCGGGAGGATGCTGACTGGGCAACGCTGGGTAGGGCCTGGGTGAGGGGCGTGGGGCAGTGGCAGGGTCGCGGTGAAGGGCAGGCACCGGGCGACTGGGCACGGTGGGGTGACAGGGAGTGTTAGTAGGTGGAGATGGGAAGCGTGAGTGAGTGTGGGGGTGAAGGGAAGGAAGTGAAGTGAAGAAGGGGAAGGGGAGGAAGGGAAGGGACAGAAGATTAAAGGACAGCGTGGAGGGAGAGAAAGTAAGTTAAGGGAGGGGGGAAAAAAGTAGTGAGAGGAGAGGGGAGAGGAGGGGAAAGGGGAAAGGAAGGGGAAGGGAAGGGGAAAGGAAAGGGAAGGCAGGGGAGGGGAGGGGAGGGAAGTATTGATAGTAATGGCTCAATATAAGTGAAATATTTAAGCTGTCTTTAACCCTCCGTCCTCCTCCTCCTCCTCCTCCTCTTCTTCCTCCTCATCCTCTTCCTTTCCTTCTTCAGTCGCAATGCTCGCGAATACAAATACTCTCTCTCTCTCTCTCTCTCTCTCTCTCTCTCTCTCTCTCTCTCTCTCTCTCTCTCTCTCTCTCTCTCTCTCTCTCTCTCTCGGATATTCTCGTTCGCTGTGGG
This sequence comes from Scylla paramamosain, assembly GCF_035594125.1. Classification (NCBI taxonomy): domain Eukaryota; kingdom Metazoa; phylum Arthropoda; class Malacostraca; order Decapoda; family Portunidae; genus Scylla; species Scylla paramamosain. Next base: position 38,737,448 of record NC_087153.1, on the reverse strand, counting down.
AGTGAATAAGGCGGTGGTGGTAGTAGTGGTGGTAGTAGTGGTGGTAGTAGTAGTAGTAGTAGTAGTAGTTTTTTATCGTTATGTTCTTCGTTTTGTAATAATTATAATATCATCAATGTTTATTTTATTTAGTTTTCTTCAGTTTTCTTCCCTGCTTCTTATTCATATTCGCTTATTTCCTGTTTGCTTGTTATTAACCCATTTATTCAGCTTTCCTATTCCTCATTTTAACGTAGTAGTAGTAGTAGTAGTAGTAGTAGTAGTAGTAGTAATAGTAGTAGTAGTAGCAGTAGTAGTAGTAGCAGTAGTAGTAGTAGTAGTAGTAGTAGTTATTATTATTGTTTCTAATAACGTATGGTATGCATATATTCATTAACTGACTAAATAAAAAAAAACATTATCACAAAAAACCTTAGTTCACCTTACAATTAACCTACATACCATCACCACCACCACCACCACCATCACCACCACCACCACCACCACTAGCTATGTTCCTCTTGCCCTCTTCCCCCAGCACTTGCTTTCAACCCTTCCCCGCTTCCTCCCCTCGTCCGGTGGCTCGCTGCCCCGCCACTTACCCCTCGTCAGCTTCATTCTTTCGACTCCAATTCTCACTTTCCACCGCCCGTTTGCTTTCTTTTTCTCCTCCTCTCTCTCTATTTTTTTGCCTTATGGATGGGCGGGGTAGTGGCGGTGGTGGTGGTGGTGGTGGTGGTGTAGATAGCAGCCATTTCCCATTTTTGTTACAGTTTCATGGGGTACTACAGTGTTGGTTTGTTGTTTTTTCATTAGCCTTTTTTATTTTATTCTTTCTGTCTCTCTTTGTTTTTTGTTTTTTTTGTTCGTTTTTTTTATATATTTTTGTTTTCGTGTCTCTTTCCTTTATACGGTTTGTTCCTCTGGTCGTATTTTCTTTCTTTTGTTGGTGTGTCCAATTCTCTCTCTCTCTCTCTCTCTCTCTCTCTCTCTCTCTCTCTCTGTTACTCCTGACCCATCCCAATTTGGCCCAGTTCCTCCCTTCCATCCAATCATATATTCTCCCTCCCTCCATCTCTGTTTCCCTTCCTTTCTCGTGTGCCTCCCAGTCTCCATCACTCTTCCTTTCCAATCACCCTTGCCTCCCCATCCCCCCGCAGCCTTCCCCCTTGCATGTGTACCCCGACTGCCTTCCTGTAGCGGGTGGCTGGTCCAATACTGAGGTGGTTTAGGGGAAGGGCCACACCATCATTCATTCCTGTGCCCGCCCGCCCGCCCACCAGCCCGCCAGCCAGCCAGACTCCCCGCCTCTGACAAGACTTAGCTGCCCCCCTCTCCCTATCGCTCTCTCTCTCGTTCGCTCGCTATGTAAAGCCATTGCTACTGCTGCTGGTTACTTATAGAAGAGGAAGCGATACTCAGGTTTAAGTTAAAGAATTTTATGTATATTAGAGATGGTCAGATGGGAAAAATACGCACTAACTCCTTTGAATTTCACTAAAGAAGACTGAACACAGAACAAGGGAAAAAAATGTACTTGAAAATTCTCTTAAAACATCTTAAAAGTCCACGAGTTTCACAGGGCTGGGTGGCTGTGTGGCGCAGTACTAGCCTTGTGTACTGTGGGTTCCGCGTTCGATTCTGGCTCACCGCGCGTACACACACACAAACACACACACATACACACACACACACACACACACACACACACACACACAGGTGGTTTATTGACTAAAGCAGTTCTAAACACTACAATTAAATAAACTAGAAATTTAAAACTATATATGGCAATTGCAGTACCTATTACAGACAAATATATATACCTGCAGTCCACACACACACACACACACACACACACACACACACACACACGCCGGCTTCCTGTTAATCCCTTAATCCTTCCCTTTCAAGCTCATTCACTCCACTTATCAATGCCGTGTATAATCCATCGGAGTGTCTAATTATCTGGCTCTGTATGTGTGTAGGTAGGTAGATAGGTAGGTAGGTATACGCATATATTTAAGTACGTAGGTAGATGAATGTCCGTCTGTCTGTCTGTCTGTCTTGTATGTGCGTATGTATAATGTGAAGGCTGGCATAAAAGTAAGTGTGTATGTCTGTCTGCCAGTACGAGTATGTATGTATGTATTTATTTTAGGTAGGTAGGAAGGTACGTGTCTGTCTGTATGTCTGTATGTATGTTTCTATGTATGTAGGACTATATATTTTACATATGTATTTTAAAATTGCCGTCAATGTTTATCAATAGTTAATTACGAGATGGCTTCAGGTTATGATATAAAAATAAGTCAAAAAAAAAAAAAAACAATATAATCTCATCTAATTCAATGTAATCTACTCAATGTCCATTTTATTCACCTGTCAATCACACTTTTTATTCAACGTATTTTCATTATGAGTATTTTTTCTCTTATTTTCTCTTCCGTGAATGATTTATTTAAGCTGGTAATACCCTTTTCCGGCTTAACCTAGCAGCTGGAAACCTTTTTGTAACTCTCTCTCTCTCTCTCTCTCTCTCTCTCTCTCTCTCTCTCTCTCCTCTCTCTTCTCTCTCTCTCTCTCTCTCTCTCTCTCAACACCCCTTCACCACACACTCCTTCAGCTTTGTTTGTTTGTTCGTACGTCACTCCATTATTTAGCACCACTGAGTATTTTATGCAACATTCTCCTCTCTTCTCTTCTCTCTTTTCTTATTCCCGTATTCGCTCTAGTTCCTCTCATCTTCTTCCGTCTCCTTTACACTGCATTACTTCAATTTTCTTTCTCCTCCAATATTCTTACAAAATGGAGACGTCCCCCTCTAGAAAAAAATAAAGAAAACGTGAAGAAAATTGAAAGGTAAACAAAGTGCAGCTTCGTCAACACGTCGAGACAAGATCCAAGGTGAATCTTTGCGGCCACTTTGTTGCTACGACCGAGATACGACCAGGATGTGAAGATACGACCTGAGTAAGACCTGGAGACGACTACAGGAGGATATTGTTGATAATATTCAGGTTTTCTGTTGTCTTTTTTCTTTTTTTTTGTCCTGTTTGTTGCTGTTGTTGTTGTTGTTGTTGTTGTTGTTGTTGTTGTTGTTGTTGGGTTAGGTTGTTGGTTAGGTTGTTACAATAAATCAGGAAGACACGTGTACAAGATTTCTCGATGACAAATAACTCTTGTCAGTTAGGTTAAGTCAAGTTAGGTCACAATAAATAAACCAAGAAGACACGCACAGAAGATTCCTCCCCGTCTGACCGTCACTGCGCCTCGGTCAAATTACTCGGCGTGGTCTGGCCGGCCAGCACACAGCGGCGGCCCCCGCGACCTTCCCGCCTCGTTTGATATGCAGCAAAGACGCACGGGATTCAATACCTCTGCCGCCGGGGAATACGAATGCTCTCAACCACAGTCCCTTTGTCCCGCAGTAATATGTATTGTATCTGTTTTTTGCGCATGTCCTGCCGAGCCTTTGTTCCCGCGGTGCTGGGGAGGGGAGGGTTGGCTGGGCGGGTGGGCGTGGTATCAGGGGAGAAGAGGTGGCGGGGCAGCATCTCTGTGTCTCGGGGCGGTGCTCCTCCGTTATGCGTGCTGCGTGTTGGCGTTGGGCAGTCTTCCCCCTAATGGTGTTTTGTACTGCCGTGTGTCTCGCTGCGGGGCTTCCGTGGGTTCGCTGGACAAGTGTGCCGCGGCGGTCACCTGCACTAATACGGTTCCCTTGTGTCTCTGTTCCCTGAGGTTCTGACGCAGAGGTGATCCCGTGGCACCTGTCCCTACGCTCCTGCTACTCTACACTCGCAGACGCGCGCCAGACTGGACATGCCCGCGTCAAGGCGTTACCAGCCGTGGGTTCTGAATGCGTACCGACCCTGACCAGTTGCTTTGTCTGCCACGGTGCTGAGATGCAGTGCTGATGTTGAGGCCTGTATTCTGTAACAATTCTGCGCCCCCATCTCCACTACTTTCAGAAGGCTCTAGTTGAAGTTATACTGGTTTTAAAGGGGCGTTTCTGTGACTATACTGACAGATTAACAGGATTTCCACATTATTAACAGGAGAAGCACTCGTGAGAACCTGGCTAATCATCTCTGTGGCTTTTAAAAACAGTCGTGGTGGGAGAACAATCCAGGTCTTAGTGGCACAGGAAAGCTTGCGGTCAGGTGCCTCCAAACACCTGCGCGGGGGCGGCGGCCACAACTCACGCCTGCAGGTAAGGGTGAAGGACCCCAGACTGCTGCGGGAACCACTGAGCTCACCTGCAGCATGCCATAAACATTACATCCATCTGGCGGAGGGAGACGGGAGTGTATCCAAGGGCGAGAGGGACGATGAGGCTGCCCTGGAGTGGATGCTGACGAGGCTGGGAGGGAGTAGGGGCGGGAATGTATCTGGGAGGAGTCTGGAGGCGGCATGACGCAAGGAATAGCGCACCAGGACCTGTATTCAGAAAACGCTTTGCTCTCTCACCACGAGTATTTTCAAAGGCCACAGAGATGATTAGCCTGGTCCTCAAGAGTATTTCTCCTGTTCATAATGTAAAAATATTATTAATCTGTCACTAAAACCGTAAAAACACCATGAAAATACAGTATAACTTCAACTAGGAGCCTTTGGAGAATAGTGGAAGTACCGCCAGAAGTGTTTCAGAAAGTGTTCCCAAGTGACCAACGCCGCGACTTTGCTGGTCCCATCCCCCCCGCGCCTCTGACACGTGAACGGGAGACAAACGCGCCGGTAACCTCCAGACCTCCTTACCACTGCAGCCTTTACAGTATTGACGACCACACGACCTCGCGATGCTTAGGAGTGGACGGAAGGGAAGGGAGTAGAAGGAATCTGGTGTCCCCCTTATTCGGTGGTCTTGTATCTTCCCCTCCTTCAACCCCCCCCCCCCTTCTTTCTCGTGATGTATTGCTCCGTGCCCCTCGCCTCGCCTCTTCCCGCCCCCTCCCGCCCTCACCCGAACCTCGCCTCCTCCCGCAGCTGCCTTCACGGGTGAGTGGCGGTGGGCGGCGGGCGGTGGTGGTGGTATGTTGGCGGGTGGTGGAGGTTTGACGTGGAGACTGTGGGAAGGTGGGCGGTGTGTTGTCAGGGTGTATATGTGGATGGAAGAAAACGAAGAACGAAGGAGGAAGGAGGAAAAGATCAAGGATGGATAGTTGGGGAGATAAGAAGATAATAATAATAATGATAGGAAGATGAATTAGAAGAACACAAAGAAGAAGAATAACAACAACAACAACAACTAAAGAAGAAGAAGAAGAAGAAGAAGAAGAAGAAGAAGAAGAAGAAGAAGGAGAAGAAGAAGAAGAAGAAGAAGAAGAAGAAGAAGAAGAAGAAGAAGAAGAAGAAGAAGAAGAAGAAGAAGAAGAAGAAGAAGAAGAAGAAGAAGAAGAAGAAGAAGAAGAAGAAGAAGAAGAAGAAGAAGAAGAAGAAGAAGAAGAAGAAGAAGAAGAAGAAGAAGAAGAAGAAGAAGAAGAAGAAGAAGAAGAAGACGCAACGCAGCCAAGTGTAACATTGACCCGACCAGAGGCGATGACGATGACGAGGCGGGAAGGTCGGGGCTGAGACGGGGATGGGGGCGGAGGCGGGGGCGGGGTGGGGATGGGCATGGAGGGGCTGGGCATGGAGGGGCTGGGAAGTGTGAGGGAAGAGAGGGGGGGAGGCAAGGTGAACAAGGCAAGGTACACCCACAACATCCCCCCCCACCAAAAGAACGTCTCCCTCACGACTTCGGAGGAGGAGGAGGAGGAGGAGGAGGAGGAGGAGAAGGAGGAAAAAGGAAGAGAACGAGCACAAGGACGACAAGAAGAAGAAGAATATGAAAAAAAAGAGAGATGAAGATGAAGATGAGAGCTGAAAAAAATATAAAAAACCTTGTGATTCTATGAAGAGCAAGAGAGAGAGAGAGAGAGAGAGAGAGAGAGAGAGAGAGAGAGAGAGAGAGAGAGAGAGAGAGAGAGAGAGAGAGAGAGAGAGAGAGAGAGAGAGAGAGAGAGAGAGTTTATCCCTAAAGTTAATCCAAACAAACCAAACCACTGAATCAACTGAGGGGAAAAAAAAAGGAAAATAGAGGTCAAAAGGAATAATGATGATGAAGAGGGAATAGGAAGGAGACGGGGAGAGGAAACAAGGGAAGGACAGAAGAGAGGAGAAGAGATAAGGGAGAAAGAGATAAGAAGGCGCTAATCCTTCATGTTAATGTAAACAAACTAGATAATTAAGAAGAGATAAAAAGAGAGAAAAGCAAACATATGCAAATGAGAGAGAGAGAGAGAGAGAGAGAGAGAGAGAGAGAGAGAGAGAGGAGAGAGAGGAGAGAGAGAGAGAGAGAGAGAGAGAGAGAGAGAGAGAGAGAGTAGTAGTAGTAGTAGTAGTAGTAGTAGTAGTAGTAGTAGTAGTAGTAGTAGTAGTAGTAGTAGTTCTCGTTTGTCTTTTGTTTACATTTTCCTCTTCATTATCTTTAAAATAACCAAATATAATGAAAAAAAAAGGAAAAAAAAAAAGAGTGCATGCTATTTCCTATAACCTCCCATCTTTCCTTCTCTTCTACCACCACCACCACCACCACCACCACCACCACTTCCTCGTCCTCGCCAGCCAACACAATTATGGGACCAATTACCTTTCCTTCTGCCAACTCAGACTCGGATCAAGTTTCCATTTCACAATTCATAACACAGCCCTCACTCTTTTAAAAACACACACTGGAAAAAAAAAAAATACTCCCTAAAAAAAAAGGGGGAAAAAATCACGAACACATTTTCTCCCTTTCACAGAATATCACCAATAAAATACACAGACAGGGGGAAAAAAAATAAATAATATAGCTTGATATAAAAATGAAAGAGGGGAAAAAAGAATGTGACGAGAGAGAGAGAGAGAGAGAGAGAGAGAGAGAGAGAGAGAGAGAGAGAGAGAGAGAGAGAGAGAGAGAGAGAGAGAGAGAGAGAGAGAGAAAACTGCTCAAATTTTTGGGAGAGAAAAATTGTGTCGAGTAATTGGCTTGGTTTGAGTGAGAGGGAGAGAGGGAGAGGGAGAGGGGAAGAGAAGGACGGAGAGGGGGAGAGAGAAAGGACAGTGGGGGGTAGGTAGCGGGAGAGAAATGAGGTGGGGAGGGAAGAATGGAGAAAGGAGAGATGGAAGAGGAAAGAAAAGTAGATTGGAAGGAAGGGAGAGTAGGAAAGAGAAAGGAAATGAAGGAAAGAAGAACGAGGTGAGAAGAATGAAGAGAGACGAAGACAGGAGAAGGAAGAGAAAGAGAGAGAGAGAGAGGAGAGGGAAAGGAGGACTAAAGAAAGAGAAAGATATACTAATGCTGACAATAATAATGTTGACGTCAGGAAGTGTCAGTAAGTGGCTATTATCCTGCTGTTACCCTGAATGCTGACTTGTGCTGACTTGTGCTGAGTTTGCTGACCATTAGTGCTGAACAATGCTGATAATACTGACACTTAATGCTGATTCTTTTTGCTGTCGTTTTTCTTCAGACATTCGCTCGTTACCTGTCTAAAGCACTGTCTACCTATCTAGTATCTATTTATTCTGTTTCTTTTGTTTTTTTTTTCTACTTATTACTTGTTTATCTGACTATTCCACTATCTATTTATCTACTTTTATTCCTTGTTTGTCTGGTTTATTAATCCTTTCTTGCTTACTTATCTTGCGAACTTATCTACCTTTATCTATCTATCTATCTATCTATCTATCTATCTATCTACCACCATCCACCACTATCACAGCACACACCACCAGTTATTCTACCACCACCACCACCACCACCACCACCACCACTTTTAAAATTCACACGCTCAATTCGTCTTTCTCACTCTCTCTTTAATTCCGTTACATCAAAGTGATAACGGAATTACTCCACGCCTGACGATATGACGGACGTGGTGGTGGTGGTGGTGGTGGTGGTGGTGGTGGTGGTGGTGGTGGTGGTGATGGTGGTGGTGGTAGTAAATGTAAATTCACCAAACGTATTTTCACTATAATTTTTTTTTTCCCAGTTATAAAAACAAAACAGAGGAGAAGTTTGTTTGTTACTGTTGATTTACTGAGTTCTGTAGCCAAAAAAATAATACCTCTGGAATTATCTATAGATGTTTGTTGTTGTTGTTGTTGTTGTCGTCGTTCTTCTTTTTTTCTTCTTCTTCTTCCTTCACCTCCTCCTCCTCTTCCATCTTTTCCTGTTCGATTAAACTTCCATTTTTCGATTAAACTTCCATTTTTCATCATCATCAAACAGTCTTACAAGGGACAAAAGATCTGTTGCTGTCTGTTTATCTTTTGTGTTCCTTTGTACTCCTCCTAGTTTTCCTTCTCTTCCTATTCCTCCTATTACTATTTCAGTCAAGCAAGGGACAAAACGTCTGTTGCAGTTACTATTTGTTTTCCTTTGTATTCCTTATGTATTCCTCCTCCTCCTCTTCCTCTTCCTCCTCCTCCTCCTCCTATTACCTCTCATAACCCTCGTGTTTACGGACAATAAATGTTACCCTCACCTCTCTCCCCCTCTCACTTCCCATATAATTCTCTCCCCTCACTCTCCTCTTACCTGCTGCCGTGACCCAGACGCCTTCCCCTCTTCCTCCCTTCCCCGTGTACCTATTTCCTTCCCTTCCTCCTCTTCCTTCTCCTCCTCCTTTTCCCCTTTTTCGTCGTCCTAATTCTTCTTAGTCTCCCCTCTTTAATTACCTCTTTTTAACCCTACTGTTTTCTGAAGTATTTTTTATTCCTGTCTGTCTGTCTGTCGGTCTTTGTGTCAGTCTATATACGTCTCTGTCTGTCTGTCTGTCTGTCTGTCCGTCCGTCATTCCTTCTATTTCTCTTTCATGATCTGAAATATTCGTTAAAATCGTAAGCAAAATGATAATTATAATAGTTTTTCGTAATCTTAATAGCTTTCATTACTACTACTACTACTACTACTACTACTACTACTACTACTACTACTTCTAATATACTTTGTCTCACACAAACTGGCATTGTTTTGATATTTATTTTACTGATATAAAAGTAAAACAAGTTATAATATGTAATAAGATCTCGTCCAGTTGTGTTTTTGTTTCTCGTTAAAATAACACTTTCGTCATTTTATAAATTTAATTTTTTTCATTAGCACGCCTATTACATATGTTATATATTATATATAGCACGCCTATTACGCCTATGCTAAATTGAAAAAAAATAAAAATTTCTTTATACGATGAGGAAATCGTGTTTTCTTTATATATCTGGAAAGTTAAGATATTTAGTATTTAGAATATGTAACATAATTTAGTCTGGCTGTGGTTTTCTTCTCGATATTATATATATATATATATATATATATATATATATATATATATTATATATATATATATATATATATTATATATATATATATATATATATATATATATATATATATATATATATATAAAATTTTTTTTCTTCTTTTTTC
>NC_087153.1:38670521-38703021 GCF_035594125.1 Scylla paramamosain | reverse complement strand
TTTTATTTGTCTAGTTGATTAAGCAGCTTCGTTCCTCTGCAATATAAATGAGGGCAACGCTACTTAGACATTCTTGTGTTGTTGTTGTTGTTGTTGTTGTTGTTGTTTATTCTTTCGTTAATAGTGTTAGTGTTGAATACGATGTTTTTTCTTCTATTCATAGTATGTTTTCGTCTACTACTACTACTACTACTACTACTACTACTACTACTACTACTACGTTTTCGCTTCTTTTGGCCTTTCGTGTCAGTTCCTTCATTAAGATTCCTCTATTTTTTTTCATCATCTTCCTTTCCTTCCTATTCCTCTTCTTTATTCTCCTTCCATTAACTACTTTTCTTCCTTTTTCTGTGTATTTTGCTTTCCTTCTCCTTCTCCACCACCACCACCACATCTTCCTCCCTCCTAAATTTTCTTCCTCCTTCTTCCCCTCTTACTCCTTCCTCCTCTTCCTTACCAATCCTTCACCCTTCTTAGATCTTCCTCCTCTTCGTTTTTCTTTCTCCCTTTCTCTTCCCCTCTCACCCCTTCCACTCCCTTTCCCCTTCTTCCTCTTCTTTCATCTCCCTTCCTCTCCTTCCTTCTTCCTCGTCTTTCCTTTCCTTTTCCCCTCTCACTCTTTTCTTATACCTTTTCTCTTTCTTCCCCTCTCAATCCTTTCCCCTTCTTCTTCTTCGTCCTGTCTCTCCCTTCCTCTCTCATTCACTCACTCCCTCCTTTTCCTCCTCCTCTTCTTCCTCCCCCATTCCCTCACCACGTACAGTATTCACAGATACACCCAGAGACGCAGACTGAACAGAACCACGTGAGTCTTTGAATACATTAATGGGTAACTGACCTACAACAACCACCACCACCACCACCACCACCACCACCACCACCACCAGCACCAGCCTCTGACACAAGGCCACTCACTCCCTGCTTGTTATTCCGAGTTGTATTCAGTGCGGGGCAAGGGGAGGTATGCGTGTGTGGGTAAATAGGTGTGGTGTGGGAAAGGGATGAGGAGGGGAGGAAAGATCATGGAAAGGGGGTGAATAGGGGTGGGAAAGAGAGGAAGGTAAGGGGAAGATGAATGAATGATGGTGTGAAGTGAACAAAAAGAGATGAGTGTGGGTATATTTTAATGTGGGGGAGGAGAGTGAGATGAATGAAGGACGAGTGAAAGATGGTGTGAAATAAGGGAGTAAAGTGAATAGAAGTTAAAAAAAGAACAGCGTAGACAAAGTTTAGAATGAGAAAGGAAGGAGAGATGAAAGAAGGAGAGTGTAAACGGAAGAGATGGTGAATTATACTGAAGGAGGAAGATGAAGAAGAGAAGAGATGCTTAATAAAGTCAACTGCAAAGGAATAAAGTGAACTGCAAAGGAAAGGAAGGTAAAGGAAAGTGAATATTCCGTCTCTAAATAGGAAAACGTAAAAATAAGTGTGGAAATAAATAAATAGAGACGCAAGGACGTTTGTGTTTTAAATAAGGAGAGAAAAAAAAAAAACTGGTGTGAATTGTGGGAAGAAAAGGAAAGACGAAAAATGTTATAAATTAGAATAAGGAATAAGAGAAGATAAATGTAAAGTGAGTGAAAGATGGAAAAAGATGATGAAAAAGACGCAAGCTAAGAAAAAAATAATGAATAAGGAAAAGGAGTGAGACAGATAATAGAGAAGTAACTGGCGGAGGAGGAGGAGGAGAAAGGGGAGAAGAAGAAGAAGAAGGAGAAGAAAAGATAGAGACTAAAGAAAGAATAACACAGATGGAGTAAATATTTATGAAAGAACTAAATAGACGAATATGGAGAAGAAACGAAGGTGATGAAACACAAAACGAAGGAGAATTAGAAGGAAAAGGAGAGAGGGAGAGAGAGAGAAGGAGCAATAATAACGTCTTTAAGTAAATAAGAACGAAGATAAAAAGAAATAAGTAGGACAAAGAAGATAATGGATGCAACAAGACTTGATAAACTTAAGTAGGTAATGTAACAGAGAAGAGAAAAAGAGGAGGAGGAGGAGGAGGAGGAGGAGGAGGAGGAGAGTGAATAAGATAAGAGAGAGGGAAAAAAATAGAGAGTAATAAGAAGTGATGAAGAGCAAAAGCATGATATGAAAGATGAATAAAGAGATGAAAGAAGAGAAGATAAATGAGAGAAAAGAGGAGGAGGAAGAAGAAGAAGAAGAAGAAGAAGAAGAAGAAGAAGAAGAAGAAGAAGAAGAAGAAGAAGAAGAAGAAGAAGAAGAAGAAGAAGAAGAAGAAGAAGAAGAAGAAGAAGAAGAAGAAGAAGAAGAAGAAGAAGAAGAAGAAGAAGAAGAAGAAGAAGAAGAAGAAGAAGAAACGTGAAAAAGAATATAACAAAGAAAGAGGAAAAGAGAAAATAGAAGAGAAAAGAAGAAAGGTAGAAAAATAAAGAAAAGCGAGAAAAAGAGAAAGACAAAGGATATAAAAACAAAAAAAAGAGAAATATAAGGAATACAGAACCACACACACACAGAGAGAGAGAGAGAGAGAGAGAGAGAGAGAGAGAGAGAGAGAGAGAGAGAGAGAGAGAGAGAGAGAGAGAGAGAGACAGGAGACTCATCATGGCATCCAGGCGACCTTGGCAAGGACCTCTTCTACTCCTGTAATACATCTTCTCTCCCTCTCCCTCTCCCTCTCTCCCTCCTCTCCCTAACCCTTACCTGTAAACTCTCCCATCACCCTCTCCCACGCCCTCTCTCCTCTCCCTCTTCCTATATATAACTTTGTATTCCCCCCTTGTTCCCTCTCTCTCTCTCTCTCTCTCTCTCTCTCTCTCTCTCTCTCTCTCTCTCTCTCTCTCTCTCTGTCACATGGTCTGCCAACTGTGTTATTTTTTTCCTGTCTTCTTCCCTCCTGCAAGTTCCCACGACCTCCCTGCACCTCCTTTTCCTCTCTCTCTCTCTCTCTCTCTCTCTCTCTCTCTCTCTCTCTCTCTCTCTCTCTCTCTCTCTCTCTCTCTCTCGTTCACAGCCCATCCTTGTCTTCATACTCTTCTCACTTTTCTTCTCTTTCTTTCCTCTTCTTTCTTCTCTCTCTTTCCTCTTCTTTCTTCTCTTTCTCTCTTCCTCTTTCTGGTTTCTTTCACCTTTCCTTCTCCTCCTTTTCCTTCCCACGATTATTCCTCATGCATTCCTTTTTCCCTTCTTTTGTTTCGTCTTCCTTTCTCGTTTCCCCCATATTTCTTCCGCATGCCTTCTCCTACTCTTCCTCTTCCTCCTTCTTTTCTTCTTTCCCTTCGCTTCAAAACTTCTCCACTAAATATAACTTTCCTAAAACCTTCTTTTGTCCCTTCAATCATTCGTTTCTCTTTCTTCCATGCATGCATCAGAACTCTGGCCAGCTTCTCCTCCTCCTCCTCCTCTTCCTCCTCTTCCTTTTCTTTCCATCTATCTTATCTTCATTTTACCCTTTCTTTTCTGATGCCTCTCTCTCTCTCTCTCTCTCTCTCTCTCTCTCTCTCTCTCTCTCTCTCTCTCTCTCTCTCTCTCTCTCTCTCTCTCTCTCTCTGACTTACTTTTTCGTGTTTAATTGAAAGGACATGGCAAGTTTTATGCTTCTTTCTCCTTCTCCTGTTCCTCCTCTTCTCCTTCTTTCTCTTCATCTTCTTTTTATCTTCTCATTTTTCTTCCTATATCTTCTGTTTCTTTCTCTATGCTTCCTTTCATTAATTTAAAGTTATTTTCATGATTAATTGACAGGAAAGTTTTTTTTTTCTCTTCCTTCAATCCTTCCCCTCTGTTGCTTCTGTTTCTTTCTTTATACTCTTCATTAATTCAAACTTGATAGGAATGTGTGTGTGTGTGTGTGTGTGTGTGTGTGTGTGTGTGTGTGTGTGTGTGTGTGTGTGTGTGTGTGTGTGTGTGTGTGTGTGTGTGCCATTTGCCACTGCGCATTAGCTAAATATTCCGCATCCTCCCTACCTCATCTTCCCTCCCCTCCATTATCTTCCTCCATCTTCCATACCATTCCCCCTACCTCCTCTCCTCTCCTCTCCTCCCCTTCCCACCTTTCCTCCCTCCCCCACCCTCTCCCCGCGGCGCCCAGGGGTACGTAAGGACATGGTCAAGGCTGTCCGCCACGCCCTTGGGACGATGCCCCTACATCCTTCTTCTTCCTCTTCTTCTTCTTCTTCTTCTTCCTTCTTCTTCTTGTTATTCTTTCTTCTTCTTCTGTTCTTGCTTCTGTTATTCGTCGGTGGAATAAGAAGGGTCATCAAATTGTTCTTGTTCTTGTTGTTCTTTTTCTCGTCCTCTTGTTGTTGTTTTCTTCATTCCTTCTCATTCCCCTCCTCTTACTGTACTTCCTCTTTTAAATTCAAACGAAGAAGAGAAAGAAGATGATGATGAAGAACAAAAACAACAACAGAAACAACAGCAACAACAACAACAACAACAACAACAACAACAACAACAACAACAACAACAACAACAATAATAATAATAATAATAATAATAATAATAATAATAATAATAATAATAATAATAACAATAATAATAATAAAAAAATCCTCCTCCTCCTCCTCCTTAATCACCTCGACTACTCTTCCTATCTTACCTATACTACTAATACTGTAACTTATTCCACACAGTCTCGTAAAGGACCAACAAGTCAGCTACTACTAGTTCATCCTTTACATTCCTTTGTGATCCTCTGGTCAAGTCGAGGATCCATATTCAGAAACACCTTGCTCTCTCGCCACAGCCATTTCCGAAGACCACAGAGACCATTAGCCGAGTTCTCAAGAGTGTTTCTCCTGTTAATAGCTTAGAAATCTTGTTACTCTGTCGATAGAACCGTAAAAAAACACCTTTAATAACCCGTGTAACTTCAACTAGAGCCTTTTGAAAGTAGGGGAGGTGCGGGGCAGAAGTGTTGCAGAAAACGGCACGCGGTTGAGAGATGCTGGTCTGGTTCACTTCCATGCAATATCAAAGGCTGGTTTGTGGCGCTCCCTGCCCCTCAGTGTGTGGTGACATGACGCAGGAGGAGGAGGAGGAGGAGAAGAGATAAAGAGGATGATGGTGCCAGGTTACATGACACAGGAGAACATTCATCTCTCTCTCTCTCTCTCTCTCTCTCTCTCTCTCTCTCTCTCTCTCTCTCTCTCTCTCTCTCATCCCTTTTTTTACACACACTTCTTCACTTTCACTTTCCTCTATTCCTCTCCTCCACTCCTCCTCTTCTGTCATCTACCTTATTTTTGCCTCTTTATTCCTGTCTTCCTCTTTCTCTTTTCTTCTATCTCCATTTGCTTCATCTCTCTCTTCTTTCCTTCCTTTCCCTTAACGTCTTCCTTCCCTTTCCCTCTTTCTCCTATTCCTTTTCTTTTCCTCCCTCACAGCACCGTCCCTCTAACCTCCCTTCTTCTTTTCTCCTTCTCCCCTCCTTCTCTCTTCTTTTCCTCCTTCCTTTCCTTTACACTCATCTTCTCTCCTTCTCTCTCCTCTTGTTTCCTCTTCTTTTATTCCTTCCGATCCCCTCCTCCCCTCAATTCTTCTTCCTTCCTCTCCCACTCTACTTCCTCTTCTCACTCTTCTTCCCTTTAATCTCCCCTCCTCCTCTCTTCTTTTCAACCTCCCTCTTCTCTCCTCCTCTCGTTTTCTTCCTTTCCCATCGTCCCCTCATCTCTCCCTCCCTCTCACGTCTTCTCCTCTTCCTACCTCTCCCATCATGCCTTCTTTTCTACCTTTCCCCTCCTCCTCCTCTCTCCTCTCCCATCCTCCCTTCCTCCCTTCACCCGCTCCTGTTTTCCCCTTTTATGAGGCCAAAGGGACCAAGGGCCACCAATACCCTCCCCTGATTAAGGTCCCAAGATACTTCCCCGATAGTGACCTCCCCTCTCCCCTCTCCCCACCACCACCACCACCACCGCCACGTCATAAATACAAGTCTTTATCTTTGCTTAGTGGCACCAGTAAAATCGCTTTCCAGTATCTTTTTTTTTTTTATTAGTATTTTTTTAAGGTTTTTAAATGTTTATCTCTCTCTCTCTCTCTCTCTCTCTCTCTCTCTCTCTCTCTCTCTCTCTCTCTCTCTCTCTCTCTCTCTCTCTCTGTCTGTCTGTGTGTGTGTGTGTCTCTTTCTGTGTTTGTCTTTGTGTCTACAAGAAGGATAGGAATGAGAATAATATGATGAATGGCAAGAACCAGGAGAACAGGAATAAGAAGTACAAGAAAGAGGAGAAGAAGAACAAGAAGAAGAACATGGACAAGAAGAAGGTGAAGAAGAAAAAAAGAAGAGGAAGAAGAATATGCGCAACAGGAACATGAAGAAGAAAAAAAGAAAAGGAAAAGAAAAAACAAGCAACGACAACAACAGTAACAACCACCACTACCACCACCACCACCACCACCACCACAACTAATACTCCCACAGTCTCTCTATCCCTTCATCGGTGTGTCTCTCCTTCCCTCACGGCGCCTCCCAGTCACCTACCCCTCCCCCCAACACCCAGACACCCAGACACAGACACACACACACACACACACACACACACACACACAGCTGCCCCCTTCCTCTCTAATCCTTCTGGCCAAAGCTTCCCTCTACTGATACCACCACCATCTGCCTCTCTCTCTCTCTCTCTCTCTCTCTCTCTCTCTCTCTCTCTCTCTCTCTCTCTCTCTCCTCCGTCTCCTCAATTCTCTTCTTCGGTTTATCCTTCTCTCCTTTCCCATCTCTCTCTCTCTCTCTCTCTCTCTCTCTCTCTCTCTCTCTCTCTCTCTCTCTCTCTCTCTCTCTCTCTCCTTCCCTTCTTCAACTCCTTACTTTCATCTTTCTTCAAACATGAAAGAAAAAAATAAATAAATAGAAGATAAAAAGGAAATAAAGAAAGTAATAGAGGAAAGAAAAAAAGACAAAGAAAGAAAAGAAAGAACGAAAATGGAAATACGTAGGCGTTTAGAAGAAAGGAAATAGAGAAGGAGGAAAGATAAAAATAAAGGAAGGGAATGGAAGGGAAGAGAAATGGAAAAGGAGGAGACAGAGAGGTGACGGAAGGCAAAGACAGGCAGTGAGAGATAAAGGAGAGCGAGAGGGAGGGAAAGAGAAGGAAGGGAGAAAAAGGGAGAGATTTTAGAGGGCGTGGGGGGGAGAAAAAGGGGGAAGATATCCGTGGTTTACAGGGCGTTTGTGGGATCAACGGGTGGGGGGAGAGAGAGAGAGAGAGAGAGAGAGAGAGAGAGAGAGAGAGAGAGAGAGAGAGAGAGAGAGAGAGAGAGAGAGAGAGAGAGAGAGAGAGAGAGAGAGAGAGAGAGAGAGAGAGAGAGAGAAAGAATGAATTTTAAGAAGAGAACGGAGAGTTAGTGAATATAAAAAAAAATATATGCAAAAGAAAAAAATAATAAAAACGTAGAAATAAAAAAAAGAGAAGAGAGAAACAGGAAAACAACAACAAAAAAAAAGGAAAACAGTGAAAGGGAATAACTCAAGAGAAAGAAAATGAAAAAAAATATTAACAAACAAAAAAAGACATGAAAAGTAGAAGAAAAACAAAAATAATACAAAAGAAACAAAAAAAAGCCACAAATAAAGAAACGAAAGAGAGAGAGAGAGAGAGAGAGAGAGAGAGAGAGAGAGAGAGAGAGAGAGAGAGAGAGAGAGAGAGAGAAAGGAAAGACAAACAAGCAAGCCTTACATCCAACCTACTTCATCTTTCTCCCTCCTTCACCAGAGTCTGCCACTGCCAACCTGCCATCCTGCCGCCCTTATGCCACCAGGGAGGGGGTGAGTGCTCCCAGAGGACACGCCAGCGCTGAGGTCAGTAATGGGGAAAGGGGAGAGGGAGAGAGGGGAGTGTGAGGGGAGCGAGAGGTCAGAAAAGTGAGAGGAAGAGTGTGTGACGGAAACTGAGACGTGAGAAAAGGAGGAGGAGGAGGAGGAGGAGGAGGAGGAGGAGGAGGAGGAGGAGGAGGAGGAAAATTAGAAGGTGTCAGTGTGAAATGAGGGGAAAATAATGATGAGAAGCTGAGAAAATATGAGAAAATAGAGGAAGAGTGAGTTATGAGAAATGTGTGAAATGAAGGAGGGGAGGACGAGAATAAGGAAGAAGAGAAAGGAGAGAAGAGAGAGAGACAATACCTACATACATACATACATACATACATACATACATACATACCTCACCTTCACGACTCAATCATCAGCACCCCTTCTGGCAACACTCACCTGGAAAGAGAGATCAAGAACAGGTGAGATCTTTGCTTACCTGCCTGATTAATTAACTCTTTCACTGAGACATGTTACAATTCACGACAATAACAACACAGTGTAAGATCTTTAAAAGCACCTGCGACAAAGGGGAGTGGATTAAAAGACTAGATTTTCCGAAGTCCAGCTGGTATGATGTTTAGAGT
Source organism: Scylla paramamosain (assembly GCF_035594125.1). Taxonomy (NCBI): domain Eukaryota; kingdom Metazoa; phylum Arthropoda; class Malacostraca; order Decapoda; family Portunidae; genus Scylla; species Scylla paramamosain. Next base: position 38,694,657 of record NC_087153.1, on the reverse strand, counting down.
TGATTGCAGAACACATGGAAATGATCTGAGAGGTGAATTATTCCATTAAAGACGTGCCTAGTTAGTAGTGATAGGGTTAAAAAAAAAGCAACAGGTACATATTTCATCTCATCTCATTTCATCTCAGGTAAATCTACATTGTGATTCTCGTTCCTTCCTTTTCCCTTCATTCATAAACACTCTTGTCACTGTAAACTCTTTTTTTTTGTATTCCTCTTATGTTTTCATCTTATTCATCTTATTTCGCATTATTCATCCTTTTCTTTCTTTTTACATCTTTCCTTCTCGTGTCTTTTTTTCTCTTAATCTTGTTTTCCTACTCATTTTTTTACTATTTTTTTTTTTATATATTTCCTTTCCGTTCTTCTTAGTCCTCCTCCTTCTCCTCCTCCTCCTCCATCACCTTCTCTTTTATCTTCCTTTTCTGCTACTCCTCTTCTTCGTTTTTCTATCTCCCTAAACCTTAAACTTCATCCATTTTTTTAACTCCTCCTCTTCTTATTCTTCTTCATCTCCTCCTTCCCCACCGTCCCCCCAACTCTCTTCTTATCCACCCTCCTCCTTTCTTCCTCTCTTCCTCCTCCTCCTCCTCCTCCACCTCCTCGTATTTATATTTCAATTTCTCTGCAACAGAATCCAATGTTCAAATATTGACCCACCTACCCCCCCCCTCTCTCTCTCTCTCTCTCTCTCTCTCTCTCTCTCTCTCTCATGTTTATCGTCCGTGTTTTGTTTTTTTATTATGTTCTTCATTGTTGTTTTGGGTTATACTCTCTCTCTCTCTCTCTCTCTCTCTCTCTCTCTCTCTCTCTCTCTCTCTCTCTCTCTCTCTCTCTCTCTCTCACACACGTCCACCAATTATTTTACTAGACACTGGTCAGTCCTGTTGGTGAGGGAGGAGAGAGTGAGGAGAGAGGAGAGAGGGGAGGTGGGGAGGGAGAATGGAGAGGGGAAAGGAGAAGGGGGGGCGCAAGTGGAAGGGGGCATTGTAACCTGGAAATTCCACTTAAATGTCTGGCTGGAGGTGGAGGAGGAGGAGGAACGTCTGGGAAAGGAAAGGAAGACAAGAAGGGTAAGGAAGTAGGATGTAAAGGAGCATCAGGAGGAGGAGGAGGAGGAGGAGGAGGAGGAGGAGGAGGAGGAGGAGGAGGAGGAGGAGGAGGAGGAGGAGGAGGAGGAGGAGAAGTAGAAGAAGAAGTAGAAGAAGTAAAAGAAGATGAAGAACTAGAACAAGAAGAACAAAAACAAGACCAAGAAGAAGAAGAAAAGGAAGAACACAGGAGTTGAAATAAAAAAACAAATAAAAAAAGAAAAGAAAAAAAGAAAAAAAACAAAGATGACAAACAAGCAAGACTATTTTTAAAACTACAATCATTTATTTATTTATATTTTTTTCACGTTTTCTTTACCCTTATTATCATTATCATTCCATTTCAACCACGGTAACCTTTTTTTTCAACCTGTACACTAATTCCTCAACATTCCACTAGTACCATTTTTAAACACTTATATAATTTTTCAAGTTCGAAGACAAGTGTGTTTTCTTTTAATTATTTTTCCTAAGGTTCCAGTGATAATTTATGCAGGCTTTATTTATTCACTTGAAGGAGGCTGAGTTTGCTTCTTTTCGCGCCGATGGACAGCCAGACAATGGAGTGGACGGCTTGTCTGGCGGGAATGTATAGACCTCTCAGGAAGGCTGCGAACACAAGTTGGCGGGCGGCTGTGGTTGTGGATCTGAAGTGAAGAGCCACCACGCGCGCCATCTAGGGACTGGCTGGGAAAGAAAACGAGGACGCAGGATTGTGAAGTTGATTGTGTGTTTTTCTCCGCCTTTCCCGCCGTGGCAGTGTACTCAGGGAGGCTGTGGTAGTCCTGGAAATGTGTGGATCCAGTTTGCCCACGCGCGCCATCTAGGGATTGGCTGGGAGAGGAGCAGAGAGAGGACGCGGTGTGGTGAAGGAAGGAGCTGTGCCTGTCTTTCTGTGCCTTCCTTGTTGTGACAGTGTACTCAGGAAGAAGAAGAAGAAGAAGAAGAAGAAAAGGAGAACAACAACAACAACAACAAGACGAAGTGAAAGAAGAAAAATAAGAAAATGCCATTATTATTATTACTATTATTATTATTATTATTATTATTATTATTACTATTATTATTATTATTACCGTTATTACTTTTTTTATTATTGTTGTTATTGTTATTGCACTGCCTCGCCCCCCGCTCACTAGCATGCATATTTATTTGTCTCGTGTTTTCCAGTGCATGTTTATCTCGCTGCAACCTCGATGTTCATAAAATATATGCTAGCAAACATATGCACTGTAAAATGAGCAAACAAGATTATGAGGCTTAGTGTGTGTGTGTGTGTGTGTGTGTGTGTGTGTGTGTGTGTGTGTGTGTGTGTGTGTGTGTGTGTGTGTGTGTGTGTGTGTGTGTGTGTGTGTGTGTGTGAATATTAATGATGACATATATCTGGCACATGACACACTACCTTTTTTGAAGTGTATGTGTGTGTGTGTGTGTGTGTGTGTGTGTGTGTGTGTGTGTGTGTGTGTGTGTGTGTGTGTGTGTGTGTGTGTGTGTGTGTGTAAAACGTTATCATTCACTATTTCATGTTTTCCACGAAACAGACAACACACACACACACACACACACACACACACACACACAGAACAGACTCAGATCAGGTTATTACTACCGAGTCAATGGAAGGTTTTGAAATACTGCATAAACTTACGAATATAGAATAATAAATCATAAACAAACACACATATCTTTTATACACGAATAATCACGTACAGGCAGAGTGGCAGCTTGAAACCTTCCTTCGCTTCTGTTCTTACTTCTTGTTCCCATCTTGCTTTAAATCTACAATCTATTATTACACATTTCAATACATTTCCACCTGTCAGACTATGAATCCTCTGCTTACGAATACTGAAGCACAATCCCAATTATATACGAACATTAATTAAAACCTTGAGTCTTGTCACCGCTTATGTTAACGACCTAGTGTAAAATATAACTTCTATAATACATTTTAATACACTTCAATCTTCTTTCCTATGATCCATTCTCTCCTTACATGTACTATACCAAAATTTCATATACCAACTAATGCCTTGGGTCTCTGCTGTCAGTTATCTTACGTAAACCTACCTTCTGTAACACCTTTTTAATATCTTCCCATTTGTCAAACTATCAATTTTCTTTCTGGGTATACTGATGCAAAATCTCATTCATATTTTAACTGAAACCTTGAGTCTTCGCTATTTTACCACCCTCGCCTCCACCAAGCGGCGTGTTGGCTGAGGTGGGCTGAGGGAGGCTGAGTTGGGCAGGTGTTGAGGGAAGCCCGAGGGTCCGCGGTGGCCGTGTTGTGACTCGGAACGTGGAATAAATATGGTTAACCTCCTTGTTGTCTTGTCTTGATTCTACAGCGTGTGGAGGAGTGGTGGTGGTGGTAGTGGTGGCGAGAGATGAAGGGAAGGGAAAGTATTGTGTGTGTGTGTGTGTGTGTGTGTGTGTGTGTGTGTGTGTGTGTGTGTGTGTGTGTGTGTGCCCATCTGTCATGTGTGCACCAGTTCGAATCATCAAATTATACTAAACAAACACCACACACACACACACACACACCCTGAGATCTTTCTCCACGCAACACCACGACCACCACCACCACCACCACCTCCACTATTACTTCTTTCACAACACCTTCTCAAGCCTCTAGTAAAAATTCCCACCTATTCTCTCCCCCTCTCCCTCACCCACGTACAGCTCACGCGCGTAACGCCCTCACCCCTTCCTCCTGCTCTCCCTCTCCCTTTCTCTCCCTCTTCGCCTCACACATCACACAGGAGGAGTAAGAGGCCACGATGCTTCCTCTCTCTCACTCTTTATATTGTCAAACTTCCAGGTGAGAGAGAGAGAGAGAGAGAGAGAGAGAGAGAGAGAGAGAGAGAGAGAGAGAGAGAGAGAGAGAGAGAGAGAGAGTTTACAGGCATCTTTTTCAGGTAAACTACAATCATACAAAAATCTTATTCATCCATTCCACTCAATCTTTACACTTGAAAGAGTTAAGAGGTATACTTAACTCTCTCTCTCTCTCTCTCTCTCTCTCTCTCTCTCTCTCTCTCTCTCTCTCTCTCTCTCTCTGACCCCGAACGTTCGCTCCCCAGCCTCACTACACCCCACCCATCTATCCCCCAACACTCCCCCCACCCCCACCCCGTCCCACAGTCGGCCAGCCAGCTCGCCTCTGTCCGCGGGGAAAAGATGGCAAATTTACAGCATGGAAGAGGAAGGGCGGGAGAGGGGAGGGAGAGGAGCGAGGAGGGGGACTGGGAGAGAGGCGAGGGCTGTATCTGGAGAGGGCGTGGGTGAGAATATGAGAGGGGGATGGGGAGAGAAGCCTGTATCTTGGAGGGCGTGGGTAGGGGATGATGGGAGGGGCAGTGGGAGAGTGGGAAGGGGGGAGATGATAGGTACAGGATGCTGAGGGGAGTGGGGGTAGCATGGGAGGGGGAAAGGGGGAAGTTATGACCTGCTTATCTCTACATTATGGAAATTACAGGCGGGAAGGACGTCGGCGAGTCGGGCTGGGAAGGGAATCTTGGGATTAAATTAAGTCCCCAAAGAGTTGCCTCGCTTCCAAGTTTACGATCAGAGGCAAGTTTTCCTCCCTCGCGCCTCGTGGTGACTTAGGGGAGAGAGAAAGAGAGAGAAAGAGAGAGAGAGAGAGAGAGAGGGTGTGTGTGTGTGTGTGTGTGTGTGTGTGTGTGTGTGTGTGTGTGTGTGTGTGTGTGTGTGTGTGTGTGTGTGTGTGTGTGTGTGTGGGTTTTTACCTTCCCACCAACTGAATCACCTCGTAAAGTATTTTCTTAGAATATTAGAACTCATTTCACTCATTCTTTTACGTTTCCATCGGGCAAGAATAAGTACCTTCTATGCTGAAAATGTGTTTTTTTTACCTTCCCTTTCCAGCACACCAAATGCAACCCCACCTACGTTTTTTAAGGTATCAAAGCTCATCTCACCAATTCTTTCCCCCTCCAGTACGTTTATCAAGCGGGAATAGGTACCCCGTTAAGCCGGCGACGCCCAAGCTTAATGCCTCCTCGTGTGATCAAGTGCGGTGAGGGAAGAGGACGTAGAAGGATCCCAGTAATGCAGTCCTGCCGCGATACAGACCTGCAGAGCCGCCACGCCCTCGCCCACGCACCGCACCAAGCATCTGTCACTCAGTACGACCTTTAAAAACTGTCATTCGCCCGCGCACGACTCCCAAATATAGTCATCCGTGTGTGGTACGGCGCCTAGTCTGGTATCTCTTGCTGCCTCGTCCCCGCGTCGCCAGCTGCTCCGTGCTTGACTAAACGTGCGATTGAGGTAGTCTGAAACGATTTGCTCTCTCACCATGATTATTTTCCAAGCCCACAGAGATGACTTCCCCAGTGTGTTTTTCCTGTTAATAATGCAGAAATGTTGTTAATCTGTCACTAGAACCGTAAAAACACCATTAAAAACTCGTGTTACTTCAACTTAAGGCTTTTCAGTGTAGTGGAGGTGCGGGGCTGGAGTGTTTCAGTCGAGTTGTGGGAATGTTGGGGCTGGTTAGGATGGGAATGCAGTCTTGGGATATGTACAGAGGAAGAAGATGTTTATGTACTGCAAAACACAACATAAGAGGGTTTTCGTAATGTCTGTTCACGTTCCTTTGCTGAGATTCCTGCTTTAGTTTATTCAACGTTAACTGTCTCTTCTTACTTTCTGTTATTGATCTGTTACTTAATCCTTGCTCCACACTTCCACCCAGTCATCCCTCTTCCGTCCTCTCCTTCTCCACCCAATCTTCCATCTTCCTTCCTTACCTCTACCTGGCCTTCCTTGTCCTTCCTTTCCCTCTCCAATCCTTTACCTAACCTCCCTTCATGTCTCTAACCTTACTTATCTCTCTCTTTCCTCCCTTTCTAATCTATCTAACTATTTTTCAGTATCTCACCATACGTACATTACCTGTCTTTCCTTCCTTTTTTTTTTAATTAACATTCCTTCACGCCCCTACCTAGCCTTCCCTTTCCTAACTCTTCAATGCCTTAGCTAACCTTTCTCCCATCTTCCTTTTCTTTTTCTTCTTTCCTTTCCGATCCCACCAATTACTTTACACACCTATTTAATTAACCTTCCCTTTGCTAACCTCTCTTCCTCCACCTTCAACAACCAACACTACCTAATCTAACTTTCCCTATTCTTCCTTCTCTCTCTCTCTCTCTCTCTCTCTCTCTCTCTCTCTCTCTCTCTCTCTCTCTCTCTCTCTCTCTCTCTCTCTCCACCCTACCATCCTTCACCTATCTTCCCACACCTTCCTTCATTCTTTCTTCCTTCCTTCCTCTCTCTCCTCTTCCTTTTTCTTCTCCTGTGAATCAAAGTTACGTAGTTAAATTTTACTTTCCACGGTTCTCTTCTTAATTAGATGTCCAGTTATCTTTGAAACGATTCGGTTACCTGGCTAATTATTTTATTTTTTTTTTTGTAACGTTAACTAATTGTCCCGAGTGAGTGATTATTTTGTTTTAATTAGAGGTCTAGTTATCTTTGAAATTATTGGGCCTGTGTGGTTTGTTACGCTTGTTTTTTTTTTGTTTTGTTTTTTATTCATTTATTTATTTTTATTTATTTTCTCTCGTTTCTGAGTCACCCATATTCGTGTGTATCTTCCATCAGTCTTTTTTTTCTTCTTCTTTCTTTGTTTATAAAAAGTAGTTAGTTTCTTTCTTTCTTCTTTCTTTCTTTCTTTACTTATTTTTTTTTGTGTGTGTGAGTGAGTGTTTCGTCTCTCTCTCTCTCTCTCTCTCTGTGTGTGTGTGTGTGTGTGTGTGTGTGTGTGTGTGTGTGTGTGTGTGTGTGTGTGAGAGAGAGAGAGAGAGAGAGAGAGAGAGAGAGAGAGAGAGAGAGAGAGAGAGAGAGAGAGAGAGAGAGAGAGAGAGAGAGAGAGAGAGAGAGACTTAAAACTAATATTTACTATACATACGTACTGAACACAAAAACAAATACAGAAAAAAAAAATGAACGCGCTTCTCTGTACGGCCTAATGATGTACAAATCCTCTTGTTTTTATTGTTAACGGGTAAACAATTGACAGTACAAAAAAAAATAAATAAAATAAATAAATAAAAGTGAATCATTAGAGAAATATACACTTAAAACAACCGCAACTTTTTATTTGCACACACACACACACACACACACACACACACACACACACACACACACACACACACACACACACACACACGAAAAATAAACTGAATACACTGAAATTATAGAAGAAGGAGAAGAAGAAGAAGAAGAAGAAGAAAACAAAAAAATAACAAGAAGAAGATGAAAAAAAGAGTCTGATGATGAATAGGGTGATGAATACTAAGAAGAAGAGGAGGAGGAGGAGGAGGAGGAGGAGGAGGAGGAGGAGGAGGAGGAGGAAGAAAACAAGAAGAAGAAGAAGAAGAAGAAGAAGAAGAAGAAGAAGAAGAAGAAGAAGAAGAAGAAGAAGAAGAAGAAGAAGAAGAAGAAGATCAAAAGAAAAGAAGAGGAAAGAAGGACTGGATATGACTCAATAAACTCACATTTCTCTCTCTCTCTCTCTCTCTCTCTCTCTCTCTCTCTCTCTCTCTCTCTCTCTCTCTCTCTCTCTCTCTCTCTCTCTTTCAGGGCAATGACATCCCCTGGAAACGCCGTGACCTTCAACTCGCTCACTACTCAAGGTCGAGAGAGAGAGAGAGAGAGAGAGAGAGAGAGAGAGAGAGAGAGAGAGAGAGAGAGAGAGAGAGAGAGAGAGAGAGAGAGAGAGAGAGAGAGAGAGAGAGAGAGAGAGAGAGAGAGAGAGGTATTTTTAAAGATAGTTGACTGGTTTAAGAAGATGAAGACTTGTGAGGAGAAAGTTATCAACACCTCCTCCTCCTCCTCCTCCTCCTCCTCCTCCTCCTCCTCTTCTCTTCCCCCTCTTCTTCCTCCTTCTCCTCCTCTTCCTCTTCTTTTCTTCTTCAAAGTTCTTCTCATAAACTTCCTTCTCAATTCTTCCTAATGCATCAGAGAGATACGAGCACCACCACCTCTTCTTCTTCTTCTTCTTCTTCTTCTTCTTCTTCTTCTTCTTCTTCTTCCTCTTCCTCCTCTATTTCAACATAATCTACCTTCTTTCAACTTACTTCAGTTTCTCTTCATCGTCCTCCTCCTCCTCCTCCTCCTCCTCCTCCTCCTCCTCCTCCTCCATTCCTTCGTCCTCTTCTTCCTCCTGTTCATGTCCTTTTTCTCTTCCTTCTCCTCCTTCTTCTCCCTATCCTCTTTCTCCATCTTCTTTTCAATTTTCTCCTTCCTTTTCTACTTTGTCTTCTTTTTCAACTTCCATATTTTCAATCCTTACTTTTCTTATCATAACTCCTCCTCCTCCCCCTCCCCCTCCTCTACTTCTTCCTTTTCCGCCTCCTCCTCCTCTACTTCTTCCTCTTCCTCTTCCACGACCTCCTCCTCTAAAGTTCCATTAACATAACTTCCCTCTCCCTCTTCTTCTTCTTCTTCTTCTTCTTCTTCTTCTATTTAACTCCTTCCTCCCTAGTCTTTTCTATCTATCTTCTTCTATTCACTCTCTTTTCATCCTCAATTCCTTATTATCTATCCTCATTTCATCTATACCCTCTTCTACCTTCTATCTCTTCACCTTCTTCTATCATACATCCACTTTCCTTTCCTCCATTTATCATGTCTTCTTTACCACCACCACCACCACCACCACCACCACCACCACCACCACCACCCATTAATGCTGAAGTCACGGTTCCTCCAAGGGGGTTCGCCGTCCTTCAGGTTCCTCTGGTTTGCATTATATTGCCTCCGAGGCCGAGTTAGTGAGCATATATAGGCCAGGCGTTGGCACACTTAGGAGGAGGAGGAGGAGGAGGAGGAGGAGGAGGAGGAGGAGGAGGAGGAGGAGGAGGAGGAAATAGGAAGGGAAAAGAAATTAAGAAAGAAAAGAGGAGATAAAAAAGAAAAAAATGAAGAAGAAAAAAGAAAAGAAAAAAATATGAAGAAGGAAAAAAGAAAAGGAAAAAAGAAAGGAGCAAAGAGAAAAGAAGAATACGGAGAAGAAGAAGAAAAGAAGAAAAAGAAGGTGGAGGAAGAAGAAAGAAACAAAGAGTAAGAAAGAAAGAAAGAGAGAAGAAGAAGAAGAAGAAGAAGAAGAAGAAGAAGAAGAAGAAGAAGAAGAAGAAGAAGAAGAAGAAGAAGAAGAAGAAGAAGAAGAAGAAGAAGAAGAAGAAGAAGAAGAAGAAGAAGAAGAAGAAGAAGAAGAAGAAGAAGAAGAAGAAGAAGAAGAAGAAGAAGAAGAAGAAGAAGAAATATGTCACCTTGTTTTACCTGCATAGTTTTCCACAAACACACACACACACACACACACACACACACACACACACACACACACACACACACATCATTACTAATTCCCTCAGTACACATAACATACTTCTCTTTTTTTTTATAATATTCCTTCCCACTCGTTTCTTTACCACCACCACCACCACCACCACCACCACCACCACCACCACCACCAGAGGAGTGAGACTCGCCGCTCTTAACAATGCAATAAACGATCTAACAACCCAATTACACCAAGAAGGCAATTTAGTAACATGTGTTGTGCTGAAGAGGAAGAGGAGGAGGAGGAGGAGGAGGAGGAGGAGGAGGAGGAAGTGGTGCTGGTGTTGGTGTGTGTGTGCAGGATGGGTAATGTAATGAGAGAGAGAGAGAGAGAGAGAGAGAGAGAGAGAGAGAGAGAGAGAGAGAGAGAGAGAGAGAGAGAGAGAGAGAGAGAGAGAGAGAGAGAGAGAGAGAGAGAGAGAGAGAGAGAGAGAGAGAGAGAGAGAGAGAGAGAGAGAGAGAGAGAGAGAGAGAGAGAGAGAGAGAGAGAGAGAGAGAGAGAGAGAGAGAGAGAGAGAGAGAGAGAGAGAGAGAGAGAGAGAGAGATATACAGTGGCCGTGAAAATACTCAGTAATTTAGCTTGTAACTGCTACTGCTGCTGCTGCTGCTGCTGCTCTCTCTCTCTCTCTCTCTCTCTCTCTCTCTCTCTCTCTCTCTCTCTCTAAGGAATTGAAAGAAATATGATTAACTTCAAGCTTTTTTATCTTCCTGTTCTCAACTTTCAATTAAGAGAGAGAGAGAGAGAGAGAGAGAGAGAGAGAGAGAGAGAGAGAGAGAGAGAGAGAGAGAGAGAGAGAGAGAGAGAGAGAGAGAGAGCCACACACCCCTTGTTTATTCTTTAGCATGTGTTTATCTCTCATTAATTTACCAACTTTATTTATCTATCCATCTTTTTACTTTAGTTATCCTTCACCCCCCTTTTGCCTCGGCCTGAATTGAAGCAAGCGGGACACAGCGATGAATAATGATGACAATGAATAAACATGTGGAAGAGGGGGAGGAGGGGAGGAGGGGAAAGAGGAGGTAATGAAACGCATCAATGTACCTCGCTGAATACAAGGGGAATGGGTGGACGAATGGGTGGAGGGGTGGGGAGAATACTTGTACTTTACCACCCCATTCACTCACAATACACACACAAAAAAAAAAAAAAAAAAAATAAAAAATCCACACGAACAGACAACACAACACAATAAACACGACAAACAACAAAAAACAATACAACAACACTCACCATACAATATAAACGAGGCAACACTCACGCAACACAGCAGCAAAGGAAGGATATTGGCCAACACAACACAACACAATACAAGGAGAGGCAAGGCATGCAATAAACACAAGGGGCGGGACAGGGGTGGTGTTGCATGACAGTTGAGGTTGCCAGGGGATGTGTTGCTGGGCATGAGAGGAGACGAGGAGGAAGAGGAGGAGGAGGAGGAGGAGGAGGAGGAGGAGGAGGAGGAGGAGGAGGAGGAGGAAAATAAATACGGATGCTTTAGAAGAAATCAAAGACGGGGTATGTAGGAACTGATGAAAAGAAGAAGAAGAAGAAGAAGAAGAAGAAGAAGAAGAAGAAGAAGAAGAAGAAGAAGAAGAAGAAGAAGAAGAAGAAGAAGAAGAAGAAGAAGAAGAAGAAGAAGAAGAAGAAGAAGAAGAAGAAGAAGAAGAAGAGGAGGAGGAGGAGGAGGAGGAGGAGGAGGAGGAGAGGATAATTTGGCTTTCTGAAGGTGTAGATGAAGAAGAGGAAAAAAAAGAGGAGGAGGAGAAGAAAAAATAAGAGAAGAAGAAGACGAAGATGAGAAGACGAAACAGCAGGAGGAGGAGGAGGAGGAGGAGGAGGAGGAGGAGGAGTTAGATTAGTTACGCAGGTGCAAATGGCGGCCTTGCGGTACACCAGCCAACTAGAGGCCTTGAGTCATTATCATCACCATCACCACCATTATCATCATCATCATTACCTCCCAAGCTGACCGTCACAGTGACCTACAATGATATAATGTAATGAGGTGTTGCCAGTATAAAATGTGTGTCTGTCCTATTCTCTGCTACACTTCTACACATTATCACGGTGCTTAGGTGCAATACAGCGGTACAGTCCCTCGCACCAGCTTCCTGTAGCTTTATTCTAGTTATGTAAATGGCCCGAACTGTTATTACTTCTGCTGCTGCTGCTATTGTTGTTGTGTTGTTACTTCTACCGCTGCTCCTCTTCTTCTTCTTCTTCTTCTTCTTCTTCTTCGTGTTCGATTGTTTTTCTCTGTCTCTCGTTCTCTTCTGTGTTTTTTTTTTCCCAGTTTGGTTTGTATTTCACTTCTAGTTTCTTGTTTGTTTTCCTCTTCTATTTATTTATTTTTTCTTGTTGTTGTTTTCTTATTTATTCTCGTCTATTCTTCTCTATTCCTTTTTTGGCTATGTAAAGATGTTACTAACTACTACTACTACTACTACTACTACTATTACTACTACTATTCATGTCCTCTATTTGTCACTACCTCTGCTACTACAACAACAACAACTACAACAACTTCTACTACTTCACCACCTCGACCACCACCATCACCATCATTCACCGATAATTTAATGATCTCTCTAAGCCCTTATCTCCACCGGCGCTCCCTGTCCCCCATACCCCCCTATGCCCCACTACCCACCTCCCCAACTCGTGGTGTGTAATCTCAATTTATCGCCTCTCACTCTCTTTCTTTCTCCCTTTTTCTTTGGTGGGTCACGTCTTCTCGCGGGCAATAATTTTCCTTTATCGTCTCTCTTTTGTTTCCTCCTTCCTTACCAAACCAAGTCACAGCTTCCTCTCTTCTCATCGTCAGCAGCCTTCATTCCTGAGCTGTCCGGCCCTTCGTCGCCCTCGTCAGAAGTACCGTGGTGTCTTCAGCCATTCGCAAGACGTACATCTATCCTTCTTTTTCCTTAACAAACCAATTCACATCTTCCTCTGTTTACATCGTCAGCAGTTGTTCTGTCCTTCACCGCCTTCGCAAGTAGTTCTGGAAGCGTCTCCTTCCTTAAACAGCCCCTTATAAGAGCATTTTTTAACCCTCTTTTGTTTCCTCTTCATCATCTTTTGTTTCCTCTTCATCATTAGCAAACCATCTCACAGTTTCCTCTCTCCTCATCAACCTTCACTTTTGTTCTGTTCTTCAGGCCTTCGTCAGGGTCTGTGTAGCGTGTCCCGCCCCTCGCAGCCCCGGGCAAGGCCATAACTTAGGCGCCTGTGTCACTCCCGGCTGGTGTCTTGCTTACTCTTGTGTCGCCGCGCCAGCCCACAGCTCGGCGTGTCATGTTACTCCTCTCCCTCTCCCTCTCCCTCTCTCTCCCCCTCTCCCTCCCTCTCCCTCCCTCTTCTCAGTTCCTTCAAGTCACTATATCTTGTTTCTGTGTCTGTTTTCCTTCCTTCCTTCCTTCCTTCGTTTTCGTCATTTCTTCTTGCTTATTATGTGTTGTTTCTCTGTTTTTTTCTGTTTCTTCCTTCCTTCTTCGTTTTCTTTTCTTCAGTTTCTCCTGTTCATTATTATTTTTTCTTTCTTTTTACTTTTCTTTCTCTGTCTTCACCTCTTTCCAAATCACTATACATTCTTCCTATCCCGATTTCTCTCTCTCTCTCTCTCTCTCTCTCTCTCTCTCTCTCTCTCTCTCTCTCTCTCTCTCTCTCTCCCCCACACACCCCCAAAACTCGCCATTACCCAATCAACGCAACATTCCCATATCTCATCACTTCTCTTCCCATTATCAAACCAACCTCACCCTTTTGCATCAACATGTATCTTGACCTCTCCCTTCCTTTTATCATCTCCTCTTACATCTCTCCCTCTCCTCCTCCTCCACCCCCACCCCGTTCACTCTTTGCCTCCTTATCTTGCCTCGTTCTCTTATCAGTGGGCGGTTAAGGAGGTCTCTTATTAATGGTTTCGCGTGTCCTGTGATCTCTTATGGTGTTCCTCAAGGCGATAAGATTCTCCCCATATGAATTCTCTTATCTCTTAGGTCTCTCATTGTCTCTAATTTCTTGTATTGCCGGACTCATCTGTTGCTGTGAGTGCGTGCTTGAGTGGTGGTGGTGGTGGTGGTGGTGGTGGTGGTGGTGGTGGTGGTGGTGGTAGTTATTATTGTTGTTGTTATAGTTGGTGTTTTTTTATGGTTTTGGTGGTGGTGTTGTTGTTTATGTTGTTATTCTCTCTCTCTCTCTCTCTCTCTCTCTCTCTCTCTCTCTCTCTCTGGTTGTTGATTTTTTTCATCTTTCTTATTCGTTAATTTTCTTGTTTAGTTCAATTTTTCCTTGTTATTTTTTTCTCGGACACACACACACACACACACACACACACACACACACACACACACACACACACACACACACACACACACACACACACACAAACACACAAATAAATGAGCCAGACGCCCACACACCTCATTTCCTCTCTCTCTCTCTCTCTCTCTCTCTCTCTCTCTCTCTCTCTCTCTCTCTCTCTCTCTCTCTCTCTCTCTCATGCACCGCCCACAACCTGTCATCATGGAAAAAAAGTGAAAAAGAGGAAGAGAAGAGGGAGAGGCAATAGAAGAGAATGGGGAAGGGAAAGGGAGGAGGAGGAGGAGGAGGAGGAGGAGGAGGAGGAGGAGGAGGAGGAGGAGGAGGAGGAGTCAACAGTATTACATTACACCATGACACAAACATGGGGAAAATGACTACCTCTCTCTCTCTCTCTCTCTCTCTCTCTCTCTCTCTCTCTCTCTCTCTCTCTCTCTCTCTCTCTCTCTCTCTCTCTCTCAAAGCATTTCAAAAATAGGTCATTGTGGGAAAAATTAAAATCTCGTGGGAAAAAAACAAGTAACAAAAATTTACTCTAGTAATTGTTTTGTCAATATTTTTTATTTATTTACTTATTTATTTATTTATTTGCTTATTCATTTATCTAATACTCTATTACTTTGTTTATTTATTATTTGAAGACCAGGGAATAAAAAAGAAACTTCAGATTTGTCTATCATGAAAACACATAGAGAGAGAGAGAGAGAGAGAGAGAGAGAGAGAGAGAGAGAGAGAGAGAGAGAGAGAGTTGAGGGAGAGAGAGAGGGAGGGAGAACAACAGCAAACATAAGAGAGAAAGGTGACACTTAACTCGCCTACCTTAACTCTCTCTCTCTCTCTCTCTCTCTCTCTCTCTCTCTCTCTCTCTCTCTCTCTCTCTCTCTCTCTCTCCTCTGCCTATCTTTGTCACCCTCGCCCTCTACCTCACATTACTTCTCACCTTTCTCTTCCCCCCCCCACACACACACACAGGTGAACTTCTAGCAACACAGGCCTCTCTCTTTTCACGTTTACCTGTCTGTACCCTTAAATGCACTCTCTCTCTCTCTCTCTCTCTCTCTCTCTCTCTCTCTCTCTCTCTCTCTCTCTCTCTCTCTCTCTTCCCCTTTATTATTTTCTTGTTTTCGTTTACACTAGTGCACAGAAAACTAAGATCAACAACAACAACAACAACAACAACAACAACAACAACAACATCTCAAGCTTAAAGCCACACTCCATATAATGTTCTTTTTTTTCCTTTTTTCCCTTTTTTCCCTTTTAACTGCGCATTGTTATGTGATCGTAATCTTGTTATGGTCCCTTCAAAGGTCAAAAGATTCCCTCCCCTTCCTCTCTTTCCTTCCTTCTCTTCTCCCCCTCCTTCCTTCTTTATCTCCCTCTTTCTCTCCCTCCCTCCCTTCCTTCCCTTCCTTTACACTCCAACTGTTTCCTCTTTTTCTCTTTTTTTTTCCCTGCCCCGTCTGGTATTTCTCCTGTCCTTGGGTTTCTCTCTCTCTCTCTCTCTCTCTCTCTCTCTCTCTCTCTCTCTCTCTCTCTCTCTCTCTCTCTCTCTCTCTCTCAAAGGACTGTATCAGATCATCTCGGGAACTTTTCAAAATTGATTTTAATTTTTCTTTCAAAACTTTTGACAAGGAAAACACTACAGATTTATCTTTTCCAAGGCATTTTTTTCTTTTTTGCTCTCTCTCTCTCTCTCTCTCTCTCTCTCTCTCTCTCTCTCTCTCTCTCTCTCTCTCTCTCTCTTTTGTGTCAAAGTTTTCGGGTAAAGTTTCTTCTTGTAGAGGGAAAAAATGTTACGAGAAGTTGAAAGGCGATGTAGAATTTTTGTCTTTCTTTATTATTAGGTTTCTTAGTTTGTTGTAGTTTTCTCTGTATTTTTTTTTACATCAAAGGTAATAGCAGGATAGTTTGGCTCAAAAATACAAGCAACTTATTGCCGTTTTCTATTTTTTTTTTCCCGTTTTCGTCTTTCATCTTTTCTCCAACAAGTTTCTTCGATCATTCCTCTCTATTAGCTACATAAAATAAAAAAAAATATTATCTTATTCCTTTCTTCTTCTTACCCCTTCCTCTCGTCTCCCTCATCATCAAAGTACAACACCCAACTCCTCTCCTCGAAGAAAAAAAAAAAAGAAGAAGAGTCCACTCCCTCTTCATCCATTCATATTCCACAACACACAAAAAGAAACAATAAACACACACACACACACACACACACACAAATACCACATTTCTAACCAAGCAACGAGGTGGCAATATCAACGGACACAAATATGAGCAGCGGTTTCCAGCAAGACCAAACGATCGTGAACAGACTTCCTTTCCTCCTCTTCCCGCAACCCCAAGATTCCCAAGCCCCGTGAATCACCACACTGAAGGGCCGGGTGTCTGAACGTAAACAGTGCGTCCGTTCACCAACACCCCCGCTGCTGTGAGTGTGTGGGGGCGAGATCCCTTCACTTGACTGGCACGTATAATATAAGATAGCCATTCCTGCTTTGAGGGCGGCAGGCGTCTTGTCTTGTCTTGTCTTCTCTTCATTTCAAAGCCATGTATTCTTAAGTTTTTTTTTGTCGAATATAAGAACATATGAACACTTTATTTATTTATTTATTTATTTATTTATCTATTTATTTATTTTCTGAATCTAAGAGGGGTCTGAGCACGAGTTGATTCTTACTGGCTATTGGTTGTGAGCCATATACGTAGATGACACACACACACACACACACACACACAAAAAAAAAAAAAAAAAAAAAAAAAAAAACATGATTACGAGACAAACTACTTACCAATAAATAAATGAATAAATAAATAAATAAATAGAATTAAAAACAGTAAACCATAAAATAAAACATGACAAACACACAACACGTCCGCACACTCAACTTGACGCTCAAAAAAAAATAAAAAAAATAAATAAAAAGAAGTTTAAAAACGTTCACACACAAGAACAGGAAAGACAAGACGAGACGAGATAATCCTTACAGGCCAAGGAGGAGGAGGAGGAGGAGGAGGAGGAGGAGGAGGAGGAGGAGGAGGAGGAGGAGGAAGAAGAAGGCCAGTTAACTATCTCTTACATTTACTTGAGACACACTTATATGTTCCTACTGCTTTATTAAGAGTATATTATTACACGTGTAGTGAAGTGAATATTCTGAAG
Source organism: Scylla paramamosain (assembly GCF_035594125.1). Classification (NCBI taxonomy): domain Eukaryota; kingdom Metazoa; phylum Arthropoda; class Malacostraca; order Decapoda; family Portunidae; genus Scylla; species Scylla paramamosain. The sequence continues at coordinate 38,677,700 of NC_087153.1, read as the reverse complement.
TGTTCTCGTTGAGCTACACTGGGTTTACGATGAGAGCAAAATGTACCTTGTTAGTGTAGTTCACGAAGCACACACTGTAACTGGCGGGGTGAGCGTTAAACACTTAAGTAAATATGACAACTCCACTACTGCATACCTTCAGTTCAACGAGGGTTAACGGTGTTCATTTGTTTCAATAAGGACTGTATGTAAACACGTGTCCCATTCTCTCTCTCTCTCTCTCTCTCTCTCTCTCTCTCTCTCTCTCTCTCTCTCTCTCTCTCTCTCTCTCTCTCTCTCAGGTCAACACTCCCATTCATTTCTTATTCCACTACAGCGACCACGACCTCTGCTTGCTTGCTGGTCGAGGCTACAGCAAGGGGACCACTTTTTGCCGTCTTCTTTAGCTGTCTTCTACACTTTTATATACAGGAAGAGCGGCTATATATAGAACACCCAGGCCTTGTTGTGCTTTAAGGAGCTGCTGGTGGTGGTGGTGGTGGTGGTGGTGGTGGTGGTGGTTGTGCATAGGGTGATATGTGTGGGGGGAATGGTGGGTGTGTTGGGGGAGGGATAAGGGTGTGAAGGGTTGATTGTGGAGGAGGTAGAGGAGGCGGAGGAGGAGGAGGAGGAGGAGGAGTATTGGAGAAAGGAACAAGAACAACAACAAGGAAAGGACAAGAACAAAGAGAAGCAAAAAACAACAACAAGAGCAACAACAACAAAACAAGGAAAAGAAAGAGGATACAAAAGAGAAGAAGAGGAAGAAGAAGACCAACAACAACAACAACAACAACAAAGGCAAGAAAAAGAAAGCGACAATCATCAGTAATTCCATAGCAGTAATAACAGACAGAGAGAATAAGAGAGAGAGAAAGGACCCAGCCTTCTCTTACCCCGCCTGACCCCCCGCCCTCACCTGACCCCCGTCCTGCCTCTCTCCGCCCCGCCGAGTGACGCAGCTACAACCCGCCACACACACACACACACACACACACACACACACTGACCCCTTGACGCCTCTTCCTTCGCCTGTACTCCCCTGACGCACTCTCCTCCTCCTCTCATCGTAACAAGACTCACTCACTCACTCACTCACTCACTCACTCACTCACTCACTCACTCGGGCTGGTCTCACATTCTCTTGTACTCACAAATATGCAGAAAAAATACAAATGAATAATAAGTAAAGTAAAAATGAATGAGCAAAGTAAATGAATAAATAAAATGAAACAAGTATAAAAATAACAAATACTTGAACTAAAAAAAAAAAAACGTTAAATACTTATCACACATTCAGTCTCTCATTGAATTGTGCATTTTAAGTTTGAAAGAGGATTGCCGTGTAAACAAAATAGGACAAAAATAAATAAATAAGTAAATAGATAAATAAATAAGAAACACTGAAGAACACAAGTCAATTAAGTTTCGTTTCATTTACGCAGGAACCTTCCCGAGTAAGACTCTTCCACGCACACATCTGCCATACACTCCCTACAGATGTGGAAATACTAAGTGTGCTCTTGCCCATTAAAAAAAAAAAAATAATTGCAAATCACTCTCACCTGGTTCAACACTCAGGTAATACAATATGGAGGTGTGAAATTATTATCGTAGCTTATATTCACGTTCATCTTTTCGATAAACTAATGTAATGTAGCTATCATGCATTCAATTGGCAAAAGAAGAAAAAAAAGAAAAAAAAGTGTTTACGATTAATGTATTACAGATTATATTAAACGACACTATTCTGAGAGTTAAGGAAATAAGGCTTTTCAGAGTTACATATATGAAAATGCATCTTTTTTTTCATATGCCTATTTAAATATCTCTGTTATTACTAGTTTCATTTCCTCCTATTCTTATAAATTCACTGGTATCATCTGATTTATTGTCTTGTTCTGTGTCCATGTGTTTTTTTTTCTTTTACGTAAACATGTTTGAATATTTCTTGTATAGTTTTTACTGAACAGATATTGCAAGTTGAACAGAAGAAAAGTATTTTATTTATTACGGTGAAATCTATATATCATCTTCTATCTATATATACACCTATCTATCTGTCTGTCCATATATTTTACTGTGCATGTATGTATGTATGTATGTATGTATGTATGTATGTATGTATTTCTACCCTCAGGTGAAAGATTATTTTTCTTCACTGATTTCACCACTAAACTTTTCTATTTTCTTCTTGCGCTTATTTATACGAGTTATTGAATTGATTTGCTTTATATTAAGTAGGTTAGGAGGACTTTCAAAGAGCAGGTGTCGGTGGAGGAGGAGGAGGAGGAGGAGGAGGAGGAGGAGGAGGAGGAGGAGGAGGAGGAGGAGGAGGAGGAGGGAGAAAGGGAGATCTTTGAGTGTACCAGTGAATGAAGCAGAGCCACCCAACACACACACACACACACACACACACACACACACACAACAACAACAACAACAAGATGCAGTATCCCGTTCAGAGTTTCTCCGAATGGGCGCGGCTGTGTGTGTGTGTGTGTGTGTGTGTGTGTGTGTGTGTGTGTGTGTGTGTGTGTGTGTGTGTGTGTGTGTGTGTGTGTGTGAAGTGTGGGCTCTCGTGGGTGACTTTCTACCCGAGATAAAGGAGGAGGAGGAGGAGGAGGAGGAGGAGGAGGAGGAGGAGGAGGAGGAGGAGGAGGAGGAGGAGGAGGAGGAGGAGGAGGAGGATCACCCGTTATGGAGTGAAGGGAGAGGAAAGGAGGAGAGGGAGGAAGAAAGGGAGGACAGGGAGGGTAGAAAAGAACTGTGTGAGAGAGAGAGAGAGAGAGAGAGAGAGAGAGAGAGAGAGAGAGAGAGAGAGAGAGAGAGAGAGAGAGAGAGAGAGAGAGAGAGAGAGAGAGAGAGAGACACACACACACACACACACACACACACACACACACACACACACACACACACACACACACACACATTTGGAGGTCACCAGAGGGCAGGATCATAACTTTGCGCAGGTCCTATTGACGCCCATAACAGTGCAGCGCAGGAAAGGAAGGCCAAGATGAAGGAGAGAGAGAAGGATGTATGGGAAAGAAGGAGATTGGTAAGAAAAAGAAAAGGAAGAGAGAGAGAGAGATAATTGGAAAGGAAGGGCAGGAAGTGATGGAATGAGAGGAGGGGGATGTAGAAAAGAGGAAGAAGGATAATAAAAAAATATATATATATGTATGTACGTGGAAACGAGAAGAAGAAAAATAAAGATGAAAGAATGAAAGTAAACACGTGAAAAATTGATAAAAAGAAACCAAAAGAGTAGATAAGAGAAAGAAACCATAGATACGTGGAAATCTTACAGAAAGAAAAAAATGAAAAAAAGAGAAAAAATGTGAAAAAAATTGAAGAAAACTACATTACCTAACCAAACTTCCCTACTGAACTAAAAATACACCTGTGAATCTGAGTCTAGTACAGAGGTGAAGGTAAAAGCAAAGGTAAAGTAAAGGTAAGGGTTTATTGTTACGGTGCACGAGACACTCCCAAGGTCTTCATCTCCCGCGCTCTCTGCCTCTTACTCCACGCTGGACTGGATTACGAAAACGCATCTCTGGTCGCGGTGGTGAACTGTGCCAAGTGTAATGTGTTGATGTGTTGGAGTGAGGCAATGATAAAATGCTGAGAAATTAGATCTGGATTAAGAGTGGTAATGAAATAGTGAGATAGATAATATATGGTGTGCTGTATTGTTGATGTGTTGGCGTGAGGCAATGATAAAATACTGAGAAATTAGATCTGGATTAAGAGTGGTAATGAAATAGCGGGTTAGATGATGTAGGATGTGCTGTTACTAGAGTTAAATCATACTGAAATGCTCAGAAATATAGACTTTTCGTGTTAATGAAGTGAAGGGATCATTACAAACTGCACGGTAAGATATCTTGGTTATAAAGAATTAGTTGAATATAATAATAGATAAAAAAATAAACTAGAATTAATAAAAGCCAAACTATATGAAAAAAAGAAAAAAGTAAGGTTTAGAAGAAAATAAATAAACAAAGCCTTCTGTCATATTTATCGGCTGCCCATCTATTCCAAGCCACCGCACCAGAAAAAAAAAACACAAGACAAGCAAAAAAATCAACTTACGATCTCAAAAAAAAAAAAAAAAAACAGAAAACGAGAACATTCATAACCCAAAGAAACACCAAAAAAAAAAAAAAAAAAAAAAATGAAATGAATGAAATATGAATACTACCCACTTCTAAGAGAGAGACGAAAAAGAAAAGAAAAGAAAAGAAAAAATCTGAGAAAATGCTGTAGATTAAGACGTGGGAGGAAGAGAGGGAGGGAGGAAATGCATAATAGAGCTGTAAAATCTTAAGAAGGCGAAGACATAAACTCGTCACAGAAAGATACGACCATCACAGCCCTCAAGGAACACGGAGAGAGAGAGAGAGAGAGAGAGAGAGAGAGAGAGAGAGAGAGAGAGAGAGAGAGAGAGAGAGAGAGAGAGAGAGAGAGAGAGAGAGAGATGCGGTAAAAACAAGACATTCAAAGAGAGAGAGAGAGAGAGAGAGAGAGAGAGAGAGAGAGAGAGAGAGAGAGAGAGAGAGAGAGAGAGAGAGAGAGAGAGAGAGAGAGATGCGGTAAAAACAAGACATTCAAAGAGAGAGAGAGAGAGAGAGAGAGAGAGAGAGAGAGAGAGAGAGAGAGAGAGAGAGAGAGAGAGAGAGAGAGAGAGAGAGAGAGAGAGAGAGCGAGAGAGATTTACGATTTACAAAACAGTACTTAAAGAGACACACCTGAATACACCTACATATTTTGACAGCAGGTCACACACACACACACACACACACACACACACACATAAACAAACATCACCATCAAAGTATAAAAACACCCTAATTACGTTTCCAAAATCAGATTCCACGCCCATAATATATTTTGCTCTTGAGGAAAAGCGAAGAGATGAAGATGGAAAAGAAAAAAAAAAGTTGGACAGGCAATATTTGGTGATTTAAGAAAAGAGGATTTGGTTGATTGCTTTTTCTTACTGTTCACTATTTTCTTTTTTTCTTCTTTTCTGAATTATGCTATCCTTATTTGTTTCAATAGTTATCTTCTTCTTCTTCTTCTTCATTTATCACCAGGTCCTCCTCCTCCTCTTCTTATATATATTCTACTTCCTTCTCTTCTCTTCTTCCTATTCCTCCTCACTCTAGCTATCCTTCTTGTCATCCTGTTCATCCTACTCCTTCTCTTCCTCTTCCTCTTTTACTTTTACCTTTTATCCTTCCTGTTTATTTGCCTCTTTTCAATTTATTTACGTTCCTAAATTGTGTTAATGCATTCGTCAAAGAGATTTATTTATTCATTTTGCGAGAACAACAACAACAACAACAACAACAACAACAACAACAACAACAACAACAACAACAACGACAACAAGCACACAAACAAACTATGTTAAAAAACTGTACACACACACACACACACACACACACACACACACACACACACACACACACACACACACACATCAACAGTCACTAGAAGTATGTGCACGTGTGCATAAGTGAACGTACGTACGTGTGCGTGCGTGTGTGTGTGTGTGTGTGTGTGTGTGTGTGTGTGTGTGTGTGTGTGTGTGTGTGTGTGTGTGTGTGTGTGTGTGTGTGTGTGTGTGTGTGTGTGTGTGTGTGTGTGTGTGTGTGTCCGGTTTAAAGAAGCTACTAATAAGGAGAGATAGGGAGAGAAAAGGGAGAGGAAGAGATATACAATGAGTGAAACGAGTTATTGGAGGAGGAGGAGGAGGAGGAGGAGGAGGAGGAGGAGGAGGAGGAGGAGGAGGAGGAGGAGGAGGAGGAGGAGGAGGAGGAGAACAGATGAAAGGTCAGGGGCATTGTGGGAGGTGCTGCGGAGGTGGAGGAAAGGAGGCAAGGAGGGAGAGTAGGAGAAAAGGAAGCGAGGGAGGGTGGGAGGGAGGGAGAGGAAGGGAGGGAGAGGAGAAGGGAAGGCTGGAAGATGTTGGGGGGAGAGGGGGCGTCATTGGTGAAAGTTTAGCCTAACAAATACTGCATCATCTCCTCCTCCTCCTCCTCCTCCTTCTCCTCCTCTTCCTCCTCTTCCTCCTCCTTCTCCTCCTCCTCCTCCTCCTCCTCCTCCTCCTCCTCCCATTATTCCCTATTCACTCATCTCTTCATCCATTCCTTTATAAGTCTTTGTTGTTTAAAGTACTCTCTCTCTCTCTCTCTCTCTCTCTCTCTCTCTCTCTCTCTCTCTCTCTCTCTCTCTCTCTCTCTCTCTCTCTCTCTCTCTCTCTCTCTCTCTCTCTCTCCCCAATACTAAAAGGGCAGCATTCACTGGAGTGTTTGCCCCAATGATACAAATGTTCAGGAAACGTTTGTTTTGCGAAACGTTTGCTGACAGGGAATTACATGCACAGATGATACGTGGAGGAGGAGGAGGAGGAGGAGGAGGAGGAGGAGGAGGAGGAGGAGGAGGAGGAGGAGGAGGAGGAGGAGGAAAGTGGAAAGAGGAAAGATAAAGTTTAATAAAATACAAAAATATACATGAATAATAAAGAATAGTAACAAAGAAAGAGAAAAAATGAGATAGAGTAAAATAAATCAAGTAGAAAGGAAAAAAAAAAAACAAGGGAAGAAAGAATGAGAAATCAAATATCGGAAAAAAGTATTGATAAAAAAAGTAACGAAGAAGAAGGACACAAACAGAATAAAGAAATTGTAAAATAAAAACAATGAAGGTTAGAGAGAAAAATCATATATATAGAACGATAAGAAACTGAAGCTTGAAGGAAAGTAACGGAGCGGGAAGGGTGACGGAGGTTCAAGATTAGGATCAAGATTAGGAGGTCAGGGGCGTGAGGATTGAGAGAGAGAGAGAGAGAGAGAGAGAGAGAGAGAGAGAGAGAGAGAGAGAGAGAGAGAGAGAGAGAGAGAGAGAGAGAGGCGACATAATTACATCACAAGCTACGTTACATTAAGTTAGATCAAAGCATGACCTTCACTTAGAGACGAGACGGTGCGGGAATGTTGGCTGGAATAGCGGAGACGGGGTGGGCGGTGCGTGAAGAGCTGATAGATAGAGGCAAAGTCTTCCATTTGAGAGGAAAGTACAGTAAGATATGAATGGACTCAATGATTAATGTTCGCTCAATCAATAGGGGGACTTAAAGAGACAAGATCAGTTTACAGATACGTGTGATGGATTGATATGGGT
>NC_087153.1:38650521-38665521 GCF_035594125.1 Scylla paramamosain | reverse complement strand
TTGTTTGAGAGAGAGAGAGAGAGAGAGAGAGAGAGAGAGAGAGAGAGAGAGAGAGAGAGAGAGAGAGAGAGACTTTCCTACGACCTGTTTACAATTTTCTGCCTCGTCTTGTTTACTTTCTAATTACGTCAGGGGTCATAAACTCTCTCTCTCTCTCTCTCTCTCTCTCTCTCTCTCTCTCTCTCTCTCTCTCTCTCTCTCTCTCTCTCTCTCTCTCTCTCTCTCTCTCTCTCTTTTACAACACTGGTCTTATCTACCCTTAGGTCTTCTCCTTAATTTCTTATCTACTTTCCATTTACCTTTTCCTCCTCCTCCTCCTCCTCTTCTTCTCTCTCCTCTTTTTTTTCAAGTTTTATTCTTCACATTCTACTTTTGTCTCGTTATTATTATTATTTTTGTGTTGTTTCCTCTCTCTCTCTCTCTCTCTCTCTCTCTCTCTCTCTCTCTCTCTCTCTCTCTCTCTCTCTCTCTCGTGTTAAGCCTTGAGGGAGCAAGTAATTCACACCCTCAGGTATTATTTCCTGCTTCTCTCTCTCTCTCTCTCTCTCTCTCTCTCTCTCTCTCTCTCTCTCTCTCTCTCTCTCTCTCTCTCTCTCTCTCTCTGTTTCTTCTCATGTAAAGTTTGTTATTTATTGTTCTACATTTTTATTTTGTGGATGTTTTCCTTTACTTTTATTTCTACTTTCCTTTATTATGTAGTGAATGAGTTTTCTGTTTTTTTTTTTTCGTTTTGTTTTCAATTCACATTTTCTAAAGCTTTTTTTTTTTGTATATCGCAATGGATTCCTACTTTTGTTATTTTGTGACTTCTTTTCACTGTTTTTCCTTCCCTTTCTTTCTTTTCTTCTTCCCATCTTTTCTTCTTCTTCTTTGATTACCGTCACGTTGTTTTCCTGATTATGTTCCAGTCTGCCTTCCTTCTTAGCTCTTCAACTCTAGTGTCGAGAACATTAATGCTTTACTAATATTACTTCCTATTGCTTCTCTGTTCCATTCAGACTAAGATTTACCTGTTCCAATATTTCTCCAGCCTGATATTCTCCTATTCCGGTCTTTCAACTAAATATATCACCTATTACTCCTTTATTCCAGTCTCTATCTCTTCTTCTCCCTTATACCCTTTCCATCTTCCAGTCTTTTATTTTCCATCTTTCATAACATCTATTACTTCTACTCCATTGTTTCTCTCCATAACATGTCACATTTTTCAAACTATTTCTCTTGTCTTCCATTCTTTCTCCTCCTCCACAACACTAAAGTCTACACGCAAACATCCACACGAGTCCACCTTTTCATCTCCACCTTGACCCCTTTCACTTCTACTGCGTCGTTCTCAGCCAGCGCGCACACACCCATCACCTCCATCCCCTCTCTCTTTCTCTGTCTCTCCCTCCACCCACACTCCTGCTTCTCGTCCCCCTGGCAGTCCACCTCACTTCGCCTCTTCCTAAGTTGGCAGTAATGATGAAAGATATATATCATTACTTCGCCGTTCGCTTTGTTCCTAAAATAAGACTCTGGTTTAGGTTTCCTCTCTCTCTCTCTCTCTCTCTCTCTCTCTCTCTCTCTCTCTCTCTCTCTCTCTCTCTCTCTCTCTGCTCTTTCTCATTTCCCTTCTTTCATTCTTTCTTTTCCTTTCCTCTATATGTCTTTCTCTTTTCCTTTCCTTCCTGCTCTTTCATGTCTCTTTTTCTTACTATGTTTTCATTCTTTACTTCCTTTTCCCCTTGCTTTTCTTTCCTTCATGTCTTCCTTCGTCTCCTTCACCTCCTTCCCACTCATCCATCATTCCTTCATGCCCTTCCTTCTCTCCTGCCATCCTTACTCTCTCACTGCTTCTTCCTTCTTCCCTTCCTTTCATTCTCATTCCTTCCATCTTCAAACATTCTTTCCTTTCATCCTCGCTCCCTTTCTCCATCATTCCTTCCCTCCCTCCTTTCCTTCCACCCTCACTCTCTCACTCCCACACTGCTCTCTTCCCAGCTCAAATCTCAGCAGCGCGTGGCGGCGGCTCCCTCAAGGTGGTAGGTGGGAGATAAGCTACATTTCTGGTGCTTGTACTCCTCGGGGCAGGAATGTATGACCTTCTCCACGCCAAGAGATAAGCAGAAAGGCAAGACCACGCGCATCACTGCCACCGTGGGGAGGGTTAAGGCTTAGAATAGAAGGCTGGAGGGTTGTAAGCCAGTGACGAGTGTATATGAAGTTAAGTTTCCATGAGTGAGATAGTAAGGGAGGAAGATTACGGGAAATATTGTCACTGTGGGGAAGGTAAACGCTGGAGGGGAAGGTTAGAAGGATATGGGGGTGAGATCAAAGATAAAAAGAGTGGGTATGAAATGAAGTTAGGTTTGTTTGACTGACGGACGTAAGGAAGGAAGATTACGGTGGTTACTGCTACTGTGTGGAAGGTAAAGGCTGGAAAGGAAGGTTAGAGGGGTAAGGTAATGTGATATATGTAAAAAAAAATGTAAAAATTAAGTTTGTATGACTGAGACAAGTTAGGTTAAGAGATAAGTAAGGAGAGAAAGCTTAGAGCGTCACTGCCACTAAGGGAGAGATAAACGACCGGGAAATATTAACACAAAGATGAAGAAAATGTACAATCACACACAATAGTTCGTCCGAAAAACCCAGAAACACACGTAGGAGAAAGACCTGCCATTTTCATCATCATCATCATCATCACTAATTTCACGAACGCAGACTAAAGAGAAAAGGGGGAAAAAAAAAAGTCTCTCTCTTCTTTGTAACTTCCTGGAATGCACGCGAACACTTAATACTAGATATTTTTTTCCTACTTTTTGCTTACTTTCTCCTCTTATCTCCCCAAACGGTTACTCTTTTTCGTATTAACTTCCTGGAAAGCACACCAACTTTTCCTGACATTAAATAAAAAAAGGTACCTGGAACTTATTTTTTCTTTGTATATTTGCACTCTTTTACCTGTCTCTAATCATTACAGGTGAGATTTCCGTGCTCGTATGTAGATTTTCTGTAATTTTCTTTTCTTTTATTTATTTTTTTATTTTTCTTTCCCCTCTCTCTCTCTCTCTCTCTCTCTCTCTCTCTCTCTCTCTCTCTATTACTGAAGTACAGGTGAGATTTACGTGCATACGAGTCTTTTTTCCGTCATTTCCTTCACCACAAAATGTAAAAGATAATGAGGCATATTATTTTCTTCCTTTATTTTCTTTCACGTGACCTTTTTTTTTTATTTCTTTCAAGTTATAATCGGAAAGTGTTGAAAAGAACGATTTTTTTTTGTTTGTTTGTTTTGTTATTCGGAATGATCAAATATTTTCTTTTTTCTTTGTCCTGAAGTCAAATATTTCCTTTGTTCTTGTTTTGGATAATCAATTTTTTTTTCTTGTTCTGAATGTTCAAGTACTTTCTTTTTCTTTGGTCCTAAATGCTCCAGTATTTTTCTTTTCGTTGTTGTGGATACTCAAATATTTTTTTTCTTTCCCCGAAGGCTAAAATATTTTCTTATTTCTTGTACTGAATGCTCCAATATTTTATTCCTCCATATTTCACATCCATAACTTCCTTCTCTCTCTCTCTCTCTCTCTCTCTCTCTCTCTCTCTCTCTCTCTCTCTCTCTCTCTCTCTCTCTCTCTCTTTTTATTCTGAAAGACAAAACTTTTTTCTCCCTACTTACTTTCCATGACTTTCCAATTTGCCTTCCCTGTAACAAAAGGCTTAAGCAAGAGAGGCACAAAGGTCAGAATAGCCAAAAAGAGGTCGTGCGGTGGTCGTGACCTTGAGATGGATGGACGACGCGAGAATAATTCAGGTCTGCGTCGTCCCTATCCTCCGCTCCCACACCTGTACGTATCTGTATCCACCTGTCTTTACCTGTATCTCCATCGCTTATTAACCTGACGCTCCTTATTCTTACCTGAGGCGGGAATCTCTTTAACTTTTTGCCCTTTCCTTCCATCACCACCAAGAAAAGGAAGAGAGGAGTGGGAGAGGAAAAGGAAAGGTGATTGGGGACATATTTTTCACACCTGTCAGCTTAGCATCATCATCATTCACTACCATCATCATCTTTATCCTCAGTTCTATGTCTGTTTCTCAGCTTTTTTCCTGTAAAAGTTCATATTTCATCTCACCATTTAGTTCTCTTTTTTATTTACTTTTTTTCTACTTCATATTTTCTCTCTCTTCATCTCTCTCTTTGTTTAAAAAAAAGGTCTCTGTTTTAATTTCTATGTAATGTTCTCCCCTTATCTCTTCTTGTTCTTAAAACGGCCTCAATTTTTTTTATATCTCTATGATTGTTTCTTATCTCTCTGCCCCTAAAACATTCTCTTCTTTATCTCTCCATGTTCCTAAAATCACCTCTTCTCTCATTCTCTCTCTCTCTCTGTCTGTCTAACACTCCTAAAATATCCTCTTGTTTTATCTCTCCTTGTTCTCAAATCGCCTCTCTCTTTACCTCTCCATGCTTCTAAAATATGCCCTTGTTTTCATCTCTATAATGTTCTCTTTTCATCTCTCTCCTGGTTTTCGTCTCTATAATGTTCACCTTTCATCTCTCTCCCTCCTTGTTTTTTTTTTATCTCTCTAATGTTCATCTCTTTACCCCTCCTTGTTTTCATCTCTCTATAATGTTTTTCTCTCATCTCTCCTTGTTTTCATCTCTATAATGTTCACCTTTCATTTCTCCTTGTTTTCATCTCCCTAATGTTTACCTCTTCACCTCTCCGCGCTTCCCAAACAGCATCCCTCTGCACACCTTCCTGGCACACTCACGGTTCACGCCCTACTGCTTCCTCCACTACTGCTCCTCCCTCCCTTCCTTCCTTCCAGTGCCGGGACGGATTAAATGGATTAGTAATTGTATTTGTGGCTTTCTCCTCTTCACAACCTCGATATGGCTTGGCAGGCTTGCTATTTGTACCACTCACTCCAACGCTACACACCTGAGCGCCTCTTATTACCTTCACACCTGCGCGCACCACCTACTTCCGTGCCTTACCTTCACCACCACCACCACCACCACCACCACCGCCACCATGACCTCCACACCCAAACGATCCAGCCATGCACTCCTATATATTTCGGAGTAAATGGCTTGGATATAAAGGTTCTATTGGCTTTATAAGGAGTGGTGTGCTGTGGGTGTGTATTGGTGTTGGTTTGTTGATGGGGCACTGTGTGAGGAAACCACCTGGAAATTCTCTGGAAAACATCTGAGCACTTGATTCTAGGGTTTGTTTGTATGGCATGTGTACTTGAGTCTTTTCGTTTCAGTCTTCATGTTGTACTACTACTATTGCGATTACTATTACTACTACTACTACTACTACTATTACTACTAACACTCCTCCTACTGCTACTGCTACTACTACTACTACTACTACTACTAATGCTAATGCTGCTGCTACTACTATTGCTGTTGCTACGACTAATACTCCTCCTTCTGCCCCTACTATTACTACAACTACTACCATTATACTACCAATACTATTACTCCTCCTACCACCACACCACCACACCACCACCACCACCACCGCCACAACACCCTATACATAATAACTGACACCTTTTCGCTCCTTTCCCCTCCCTCCAACCCTAACCTCCCCCCATGAAGGAAGCCGCCCGTCACCGCCCCGCCACCGCCGCCGCCCCACAAAGCACCCGAGGGCCACAGCGCCGCACTTTCCCGCCGCCAGGGGTCACGGGTTATCGGGTCATCGGGTTAAGGCTGGGGGTCCTCAAGCTGCCAGGGTTCGAGTCCCCAGCGCGGTCAAGACCATGGGGACAAAGGAACTTTTAGCGGCGGGGATCACGGCCTTGATAGGATACCAGGTAAGAGAAGGATAGGATATGGGGAGTCCAATCTATTTTGTTATTTTGCTATCTCTGTGTCTGTCTGTATGTGTGTTTGTGTTCCTCTCTCTCTCTCTCTCTCTCTCTCTCTCTCTCTCTCTCTCTCTGACCAAGACCTCGAAGGATATCAATGATCTTCTCTCTGAATCTCAATTTATCGCAACTAGCAGCCAGTAAACCTAACCTAACTTATCTTAACCTAAACCTTAACCTAACCTAACCTAACCTAACCTAACCTAACCTAACCTAACTTATCTTAACCTAAACCTTAACCTAACCTAACCTAATGTACTCTAACTTAATCTAACCGAACGAAACTTAATCTAACCTAACCTGACCTAACCTAACGTAACAACCTTGCCTAACCTAACGCTAGTACTCCTCATCCCTCTTCTTCATCTCCTCCTCCTCCTCCTCCTCCTCCTCCTCCTCCTCCTCCTCCTCCTCCTACTCCTCCTCCATCCCTCCTCCTCCACCTCTTCCAAACATTATTATCAATTTCACTAAAACCAGATTAACGGAAAGAACAACATTCACAATACAAAGTCACGAGAGAGAGAGAGAGAGAGAGAGAGAGAGAGAGAGAGAGAGAGAGAGAGAGAGAGAGAGAGAGAGAGAGAGAGAGAGAGAGAGAGAGAGAGAGAGAGAGAGAGAGAGAGAGAGAGAGAGAGAGAAACACAGTCACCTCGCCTTCAGCTTCTTACCACCACCACCACCACCACCACTTTCAAACATTCACCAATTAATTACTTGGAATAGAAAAAGGAAGAAAGAATCGATTGCTTTTATCTTCCCTTTCACTCAGGAAGCAAAGAGAGAGAGAAAGACAGAGAAAAAAAACGTGAGAAAATAACACAAAGTACACGACCTGAGGCTACGAGAGAGAGAGAGAGAGAGAGAGAGAGAGAGAGAGAGAGAGAGAGAGAGAGAGAGAGAGAGAGAGAATGGTGCCTGTTACTTATTTTCTTTCCAAATACGTAACTGGCACTGGGATATTCTCTCTCTCTCTCTCTCTCTCTCTCTCTCTCTCTCTCTCTCTCTCTCTCTCTCTCTCTCTCTCTCTCTCTACGTGTGTGTGTGTGTGTGTGTGTGTGTGTGTGTGTGTGTGTGTGTGTGTGTGTGTGTGTGTGTATCTATCTATCCCGTTATTAAGAACTGTGAAAGGAAGAACAAGACAAGAAAAATAAAATAAAGAAAACACACAAATTAAACAAAAATAAAGCGAATTAAATATATCAGAAAAAAGATTATTGGATATACAGAAAATTTTAGAATAATTATAAAAGAAATGATTAATCAACAAAAACTCAAAAACATAAAAGAAGAAAAAAGAAAAACAAGATATATATTAAGCAAATTGATAAGTGAAAGTGAAGTAGTTTTATATAACACAATACTTAAACTGAACCAATAAAATAACAAAGAAAAAATAAATAAATAATAATAATAATAATAATAATAATAATAATAATAATAATAATACAATGAAATCAAGTTACAAAATAAACAGTTGACCTTTATCTCTCTCTCTCTCTCTCTCTCTCTCTCTCTCTCTCTCTCTCTCTCTCTCTCTCTCTCTCTCTCTCTCTCTCTCAATGATAAAGTAAAGTAAGTTACAAAAATAATAATAGAAACAAGAGAACGATATGCAAATAAGTTCAGAGAGAGAGAGAGAGAGAGAGAGAGAGAGAGAGAGAGAGAGAGAGAGAGAGAGAGAGAGAGAGAGAGAGAGAGAGAGAGAGAGAGAGAGAGAGGAGCAATTAAGCACATGTGTTTGGGTTCGTACTCAGGAGGAGGAGGAGGAGGAGGAGGAGGAGGAGGAGGAGGAGGAGGAGGAGGAGGAGGAGGAGGAGGAGGAGGAGGAGGAGGAGGAGGAGGAGGAGGTTAATTGGAGCAGCACAGGTAGATGACGCACCTTTTAGTCTCCTTCTCCTCCTCCTCCTCCTCCTCCTCCTCTTCCTCCTCTTCCTCCTCCTCCTCCTCCTCTTCCTCCTTTTCCTCCTCTCTTTTTACTCTCCCTTCCACTGATTGTCTATTTTTGTCGTTGTCTTTGTCCTTTTGTTGTCATCTCCTCTTTTCTCAATTACTCTTTTTCCTTGTTTTCATTTGTCTCCTTCCTTCACTAATATTCCCTCGTCTCCCTAATTCTATGTTGCGTGCCCCTTCTCTATCTTTATCTTATTATCCTTCTTCTTCCTTCGTTATTTTGTTATTGTTGTCTTTGTTTATGTGTCTCTGTTGGTATGTATGTATGCATGAATGTCTTTGTCTGTCTATCTGTCTGTTTATTAATGATATATTGTTTGTTTGTTTGTCTGTCTCTCTCTCTCTCTCTCTCTCTCTCTCTCTCTCTCTCTCTCTCTCTCTCTCTCTCTCTCTCTCTCTCTACACACATTTTTGTTCACATTTTATCTCATTTCTGTGTCAATTGGTTTCTCTCTCTCTCTCTCTCTCTCTCTCTCTCTCTCTCTCTCTCTCTCTCTCTCTCTCTCTCTCTCTCTCTCTCTCTTAACCAGTCTTGTTTTCAATAGTTTTCACCTCTACTCTTTCCTCAGTATATCCGGCA
Organism: Scylla paramamosain; assembly: GCF_035594125.1. Lineage (NCBI taxonomy): Eukaryota > Metazoa > Arthropoda > Malacostraca > Decapoda > Portunidae > Scylla > Scylla paramamosain. Next base: position 38,657,114 of record NC_087153.1, on the reverse strand, counting down.
GGCCAGTCACTCTCTCTCTCTCTCTCTCTCTCTCTCTCTCTCTCTCTCTCTCTCTCTCTCTCTCTCTCTCTCTCTCTCTACACGGAATTTCACTTTTTTCTGGTTCCCGAGTCTTGATTATTTTTTTATATATATTTTTTGTTGCTGTTTTGTATGTTTTGTCTCGTTGCCCAGTGGGAGGAGAGGGGGTGGGATGAGGGAGCAATGGGGAGGGGAGGGAGGGTGGGAGGAGTGTGTTGGGTGTTGTTGTTGTTGTTGTTGTTGTTGTTGTTGTTGTTGTTGTTGTTTTCCTTTTTCTTCCTCGTTCAGTTTTCTTTTTTCTTTTCAGGTTTTGTGCTTTCTTCTTCTTCTTCTTCTTTTTTTTCTTCTTCTTTTTCTCTTCTTGTACTTTTCCCTTCCTTCTTCGGCTTTGTTTCTTGTATTTCTTCTTTATCTTCAATTTTTTTTTTACTTCTTAATGTTATTTTCATTCTTTAGCTTTGTATTTCTTCTTCGTCTTCTTCTTCATTATCATCATCATCATCTCCTTCTTCTTCTTCTTCTTCTTCTTATTATTATTATTATTATTATTATTATTATTATTATTATTACTATCATGACAACTCTAATATACATGTCGAACAAAGAAAGAACGAATCATGTGTGTGTGTGTGTGTGTGTGTGTGTGTGTGTGTGTGTGTGTGTGTGTGTGTGTGTGTGTGTGTGTGTGTGTGTGTGTGTGTGTGTGTGTGTGTGTGTGTGTGTGTGCTGTGTGTGCGTGTGCTGGTGCGTGGCGGAGGTTGGTTTCCAGGTCAGGCGGGTGAAAGCGTGGTGGTGGTGGTGGTGGTGGTGGTGATGGTGGTGGTAGTGGTGGTGGTGGTGGTGATGGTGGTGGTAGTGGTGGTGGTGGTAGTGGTGGTGGTGGTGGTAGTAATGAAGGATATGATAAAAGAGAGAGAAGAGAAGAATTAGATGGCCAGTAAATGTGTGTGAGAGAGAGAGAGAGAGAGAGAGAGAGAGAGAGAGAGAGAGAGAGAGAGAGAGAGAGAGAGAGAGAGAGAGAGAGAGAGAGAGAGAGAGAAACGGTGCATGAGAGAAATAGGTCAAAATGAAAAAAAAAGAAAAAAACAAGAAAAAAGTGGAAAAAGAAAAGAAAAAAGAGAAGAAAACAAATAAAAAGAGGAAGAAGGTGAGAAAGGAAGAGGAGGAAGAGGAAGACAGAAAAGGAAAACCTGAAAAGAGAACAAAAACACAAAAAAAGATAAAGGAGAAAAGAAAGAGGAAGAGGAAGAAGAAAAAAGAGGAAAGGAAGAGGAGGAGGAGGAGGAGGAGGAGGAGGACAAAGGAACATCAGGGAAAGCTTAACGCCCCTTTTCCTCCCTCAGGGGCGGCGCGGTGCTCCTGCTGAGGGTTGGGTGGGGAGGGTAATTGAGTGGCTTGGGGGGATAAGGGGGGAGGGAACAGGTATGGGATGGGATAGGAAAGGAATGAAGAAGAGAAGGGGAAGTATGGGAGAATACAAAGGAATACAAAGGAAAGCCAAACAGCAATGAAGGTAGTAGTGGTGGTGGTGGTGGTAGTGGAGGAGGAGGAAGAAAATGAAGACAAGGGAAAGAAATATGGACGAAGGAAGGAAAAGAGAAGTCCTGAAGATAAATGGATAAAGGAGGGGAGAGGGAGACACGGAAGGGGAGGGAGAGGGATGACGAGTGAGAGCAGGAGACGAGGTGGGAGGGGTGGGAGAGTGTGGAGAGATGGAACGAAGAGGGAGGAAGGAAAGGAGAGGAAGGGGAGGAGGGGAGGAAAAGAGGTAAGGAGGGCGAGGGAGGGGAAAAAAAAAAGTTGCTACCATAGAAACTTGTTTGTTGAGGAGAAAATGACTTGTGGGGGAAGCAGAAGAGCGATGTTCTGTGGCGTTTTTTGGCTTTAACATACAGGAGGAGGAGGAGGAGGAGGAGGAGGAAAAGAGCTTATGGGGAGAGGTACTGGCTGAGTTATGAGGCAGAAGTTATGAGGAGGAGAAGGAGGAGAACAGCAGTAGAAACCAATACAGGGAAAAAAAAAGACCAGAAAGAAAATATTCAACTAAAAAAAATAGAAGGAAATTTGAGATAACGTAAGAATATAATACTGACTTTAGAAACTCATCGAAAAATACTAAATAATGATAAAAAATAACAGTAATGATAATAACATCCATATATACATTCCACTTACGATATACAAAGAGAAGAATTGATTAAGAAAAAAATTCACGGTTTCAAGAAGGAAGGAAGAAGGAAATAATGAATAAGTTGATGAATAAAGGAAATAAGGGAGAAAAGAGGGGTGAAGAAAGGAAGGAATAGAAAAAGGAAGGAAGAAGAAAAGACTGAATGAACTAATAACGGAAGGAAGGAAGGAAGGAAGGAAGGAAGGAAGGAAGGAAGGAAGGAAGGAAGGAAGGAAGGAAGGAAGGAACGAAGGAAGGAACAAATGAACGAGCGAACGAAGGAAAGGAGGAGGGAATGAATTAATTGAATGAATGAATGAAGGACGATACGAAGGAAGGAAGGAAGGAAAAAAAATGAAAAAAAACAAAAATTAATAAAACTATGAAAAAGAAAACAAGAAAGAAGGATGAGATTGATAAAGCATTGAAGGATAAGGAAGTGAAGGAAAGGGTGAAGGAAAGAAGGAAGGAAGGAAGGAAGGAGGGAAGGAAGAAAGGAAAGAAGGGAAGAGGTAAGGACAGAAGAGGAAAGGAAGTAGTAAAAATAGACATGATCTTACACACACACACACACACACACACACACACACACACACACACACACATACACACACAAACAAGTCAATGAAAGGATGAATAAATAAATAAAGGAATAAATAAAAATAATGAATAAAAACACATATTATGAAAGAAAAACAATTATACTTTCCCTTTTTACTTTCTTTAATATTTTCTGTCTCATTAACATCACCAAAGACCAGAGAGAGAGAGAGAGAGAGAGAGAGAGAGAGAGAGAGAGAGAGAGAGAGAGAGAGAGAGAGAGAGAGAGAGAGAGAGAGAGAGAGAGAGAGAGAGAGAGAGAGGTAAGGCACCAAAAACAGGCCAATGACACACATCTTGCCTTAACAAAACAATCACACTTAAAAAGAAAAAAAAAAAAAAAAATAATAAGGAAAAAAAAGTTACTGATTCGTATTAAAAAGGTGACAGGTGGAGGAACGCTAGTCACCTTCACACACACACACACACACACACACACAGCTTTCTCTTCCCCCTATCACGATATTATTGCTAAATTCACCACCATCACCACCACCATCACCACCATAACCACACGGTACATGATTTTCTCTCTCTCTCTCTCTCTCTCTCTCTCTCTCTCTCTCTCTCTCTCTCTCTCTCTCTCTCTCTCTCTCTCTCTCTCTCAGGCTTCCAGTTAGTGAACAAATAAGGTTTTGATGTGCGAGAAGTAAGAAATAAGGAGAGAGAGAGAGAGAGAGAGAGAGAGAGAGAGAGAGAGAGAGAGAGAGAGAGAGAGAGAGAGAGAGAGAGAGAGAGAGAGAGAGAGAGAGAGAATCAGGTGGCTATATGCGGCAGACTAGGAGGAAAAAATATGAGGAACAAGAATGCAAAGAAGGAAAAAAATAAACAGGAATGACAAAAAGACGATGACAAATGAGACGGAAATGAGACGGGAGAGGGGAGAGAGAGGGGGAGAGGGAGAGGGAGAGAGAAGAGGGAGAGAGGAGGAATGAATGGGGAACATAATGGGAACTTGAGTATTTGGTGAAGGAGAGAGAGAGAGAGAGAGAGAGAGAGAGAGAGAGAGAGAGAGAGAGAGAGAGAGAGAGAGAGAGAGAGAGAGAGAGAGAGAGAGAGATTTAAAGGTTAATGCAGCATTCCAAAATAAAAGGATTCGATGCAGACAATCTCTCTCTCTCTCTCTCTCTCTCTCTCTCTCTCTCTCTCTCTCTCTCTCTCTCTCTCTCTCTCTCTCTCTCTCTCTCTCTTCTGATGAAAGGTGCATTTTTTTCTTGATTTCTGTTGTTTTCTTGTTATTTTCATATTGTTATCTTGTTTTCTTGTTGATTTTATTGTTTATTGTTGATTTCCTTTGTTTTCTTCTGTTTTTTTTTGTTTTTCTCGTTGCTTTCACTTTGTTTACCCACCGATGCCTGATTTTCTTGCTGTCATTGTTGTTTTGTTGTTGATTTCTCTTAATTTTCTTGATTTGTTATTGTTTTCCTGTTGATTTCTCTTTGTTTTTCTTGTTGTTATTGCCTTGTCATTGTTTTCTCGTTTTATCAATACTTTCTTCTTGTTGCTTTCTTCTTTATTTTCTTCTACACGTGGCTGCGTTTTGTGGTCAGCCCTCACTCTCTCTCTCTCTCTCTCTCTCTCTTTATCGCTGATTTCGTTTTCTTTGTGACGAGGCGATACCACGTCTTGTTCGTGACGAGAGATGATAAAAAAAAACACAAGACATTTGGAGAGAACATCAGGAGGAGGAGGAGGAGGAGGAGGAGGAGGAGGAGGAGGAGTTTTTATCTGGAGTTGCCTTCCATTACGCTTCTTCATATTTTAAAACCGATGCTCTTTTTTTCAACTTCTCCGCTCTCTCTCTCTCTCTCTCTCTCTCTCTCTCTCTCTCTCTCTCTCTCTCTCTCTCTCTCTCTCTCTCTCCTTTTACTCTTCGTTCTTCTGCTCCATTTACTGTTTTTGCTTCTTCCTCCTCCTCCTCCTCCTCCTCCTCCTCCTCCTCCTCCTCCTCCTCCTCCTCCTCCTCCTCCTCCTCCTCCTCCTCCACGACCTCCACCTCGCGACCTCCACCACTTGCCAGCTGCTCAGGGTCGCCACTAACGGACCCTCTCTCTCTCTCTCTCTCTCTCTCTCTCTCTCTCTCTCTCTCTCTCTCTCTCTCTCTCTCTCTCTGTACGTTTGTTTTCCTCTGATTCCCTTACTTATTTTTTTTACTAGTTTTCTTTTTACTTTTTATTCTTTAGTTTTTGTTCTCTTTCTCTCTTAATATTTATGTTTTACTTTTATTTTTTTGTGTTGGTCTCTCTCTCCCTCTCTCTCTCTCTCTCTCTCTCTCTCTCTCTCTCTCTCTCTCTCTCTCTCTGATCTTCTCTCTTTAATCGCCTTTTGTTTTCATTTACTTTCCTCTCCATTTGTTCTTCCACTTCTTTACCTTCGTTTCCTCTTCGCTTTTCACGCCATTCACCTCTCACGCTCCTCGCATTCCTTCAGCCTCTCTCTCTCTCTCTCTCTCTCTCTCTCTCTCTCTCTCTCTCTCTCTCTCTCTCTCTCTCTCTCTCTCTCCCTACATCGCCTTTCACAAATATTTTACGTCTGGTCACAATATTCCTCACAATACTCGTCTCGGTAACGTCTTTTCATGTCCTTGGTTTTGTTGTTCTCGTGTATATTTTTTTATTCTCCTTTTTTTCTGGTCATATATTTTTTGCATTTTTTTTTTTAATTTTCTGGCATTATTTTTTTGTTGGCTTTCCATTTTATTTCATTGATATTTTCTTTTTCGTTCTTTTTTTTTTGTAACCACCATCCTTGTATTTCCTTTATTTTCTTTCCTTCATTCCTGTCTTCCTTCAGGTCTAGGGCTACTTAATGTATCTTTTCTCCCTCCTTCTACATCCTTCATTCATTCTCCTTCGGTATCTTACTCCCATCTACATCTTCCCATTCCTTCCTTTCACTACGCTTGTCACTCTTTCATCCTTCACTTCTACCAACCACATTCTACAAACCACACTTCTCTCTCTTCCTTCATTTCCCTCTCCTTAGACCTTCATCTTTTTACGCTTCCTTCATTCTACTTACCACAATTCCCTGCTCCTTCTCTCTTTAAACCTCCATTACTTCTTCATCTTTCACTCCTAAGTTCATTGTACAAAGCACACTTCCTTACTCCTTCCTCCCTCTTCACTATCACCATCCTTGACATTTTTCCCTCGCAACCTTCATTGTTCCTGTTCACTGACACCTGTCGTGGCAAACTAAGATACCTGCCGCCCTTTCTGCTCCCCTACCACTCTTTCGCCTTGCATTATCTTTGTCTATGTGATTCTTCCTTGTATTGGTCGTTTTTTTTTTAAATGTTCAATGTTCTCTTTAATTTTTGTCAGCCTTTATCATTTTTTCAATTTTTTTTCTATTGTTTGATTTATTTTAGTGGCGGGTTTTGCATTTATGTTTATTCCGTCTATATTTTCTTCTTTTCCTCCTCTTTATTTTCTTTTTACATGTTTCTGTTTCCATTCTTCTGTCTGTTATGTCTATTTTTTCTTCTCCCTCTTCCTCCTCTTCCTCAATTTTCCCATTTCTATTCTATTTTATTTCTTTTTACTAAGAGTCAAGGGTGAGGAAACTGATTAAAGGTGAAAAAAAAAGCCCAATAAAGGTGCTACTTCCTAAAGAGAGGAGTTTGAAATCAAGCCTAAACGACACTAAGGTGCTTTGAAACTCGCCTTTTCTTGTCCCTTTATCTGTTCATTCTTCAATATTGTTCATCTGTAATCTATCTATCGCCTTATCTGTTTTCGTCTGCATTCCACCCTCACCTGCTTCCCCATGCTGTTTTCACCTTCACCACTAACACATG
>NC_087153.1:38638021-38645521 GCF_035594125.1 Scylla paramamosain | reverse complement strand
GAAAGGTTAAGTGAAAAGTATGATGATAAGAAGACTGAAGGAAAAAAAAAGGAATAAAAAGGAGAGTAGGAAAAATGAAGAGGAAGGAATGACGGATGAAGAGAAAGAGAAGGATGAGGGAAAGGGTTAGGCAGAGAGAAGAACGAAACAAGGAAAGAAAGAATGAAGGTTAAGAAATAGAAATAGAACAAGAAGAATGAAGGAAAAAAAGAAAAACATCAAGAGAAAAGGAAATACGACAAAAAAAGAGATAGAGAGGAAGAAAAATTAGATAGCTAAAAGAGAGAAAGAAAGAAGAAGAGAAATAAGAAGAAAGCTGAAAGAAACAAGAGCAGGTGAAGGGAAGGAGAAAGAGGACAAGGAGAGGAGAGAGAAGGAGGATTTGAGAAGGAGGGCAAGGAGAAGGATGAGAAGGAGGGAGAGGGACAGAAGGAGGGCTGGAGAGCAAGGAGAAGGTGAAGGTTGGGTCAAGTCAGTCACTGGGTTCGAATACTAAAGAGGAAGAAGAGGAACAAAGAATAACGAGTGAAGACAAAGAATGAGAGGACGAAAAGAGGAAGAAAGTGAGAATTTACGTTAATGCCGATGAGAGAGAGAGAGAGAGAGAGAGAGAGAGAGAGAGAGAGAGAGAGAGAGAGAGAGAGAGAGAGAGAGAGAGAGAGAGAGAGAGAGAGAGACTCAACTAACCTCACTAAAAAAGGCTGACACATGGTATACCTCACCCACCCACACACAGACACACACACACACACACACACACACACACACACACACACACACACACACACACACACACACACACACACCAGAATCGTGACCTACCACCACCACCACCGCCGCCTTGCAACACCGCACATGAGAGAGAGAGAGAGAGAGAGAGAGAGAGAGAGAGAGAGAGAGAGAGAGAGAGAGAGAGAGAGAGAGAGAGAGAGAGAGAGAGAGAGAGAGAATTTCGAAACATAAGAGGCGGTGGAAAAAAAAAAACTAATATATGCAAATGAGCTCCGGTTAGGTTAGGTCCTTCATAACTCGGAACAGAGGCATAAAAAAAAGAAAAAAAAGAAAATCCAATTACGAGATTACAATACTTTTTAGACCTAGTACGTGGAGGCATTACGTACAAACACACACACACACACACACACACACACACACACACACACATACACACACACATACACACAAGCCAATACCACCTCACTTACCCTCCATAAAAGACTCAAATTCCCTTCCAATACTTTACCTAACCCTCCCTCTCCTTCCCTACACCCTCCTACCCCCATGACACCCCAAAGGTAACCCCCCACAAGGTCCCAGCCGCGCCTTAAGCCAAGTCATGTCCTGGTGATTGAGGGAAGTTATTCTCACCTGGTCTTCGAATCACTAATTACCTTTTCGTTACCTGGCTTCTACCTGTGAAATTCTGAGCTTATAGGGAGAGAAAGAAGGAGAGGAGGTGGAGGGGAGGAATACAGGAAATGGAGAAGGGGAGAGAAGAACGTCTGGAGGAAAAGAATGAATGGAAAGGAGGAAAAGAATGACTAGAAGGAGGAAAGGAAGGGAAGGATGAAAGAGGGAAGGGAAGAGCTTGATGAAAGACGAGGGAGGGAAGAGTGACTGAAGGAAAGAAGGGAATGGTAAACAGAACGACTAAAGGAAGGAAAAGATGGAAGGAGAAAAGGAGGTAGGGAAGGAGTAGAGGAAAGGGTGGAGTGCAAAGATAGAACTAGTGAAGGAAAAAAGGAAATGAGTAAAGTACAAGTGGAGGCAAGGAAGAAGGGAAGGGGTTTTAAAGTAGGAAACAACATCGATAAGAAGGAAAGGAGAGACGTGTGAAGGATGAAAGAAAGAAAAGAGACAGAGTATAGGGAAGATTTTTGGATAAAGAAGAGAAGGAGGGGGAGATGAAATGAAAGATAGATGGAGGGAGAAATAGGTGGAGGAAAGTCAGGAGGGAGGAAGGGAGGGAGGGAGGGAGGGAGGGAGGGAATGAGGCAGGGATGTAGAGATGGGGAGAGAGAGAATGCGGGAGGAAAGTAGGTTGAGGAGGGAATGTAGGGAGGGAAGGAGGAAAAGAATGGAGGAAAGGAAGGATTAGATGTCCATACCAGTGAGATCAATTTGCTGATAAAGGAGGAAAAAGGAAATAAACAATACGATTTTTAGTCAGACTTTTAACGACACAAGAAATTTCACTGCACGTAATAACAAATCGCGAAGAGAAAATGCTAAACTGTGAAAGTAAAAAAAGAAAAAAGAAAAGTAAAAAAAATATTCAGCAAAGGAAACAGATGTTGAACAAAAGTAAAAAAAAAATATTCAGCAAAGGAAACAGATGTTGAACAAGTGAGGAAACTGAAACGAGGGAAAAAAAAAACAGAAGAAAACTGGAAAAAACCTGGTAAGAAAATAGAGATAGTGAGGAAACGTGCCTTCTAGAGAGAGAGAGAGAGAGAGAGAGAGAGAGAGAGAGAGAGAGAGAGAGAGAGAGAGAGAGAGAGAGAGAGAGAGAGAGCTTCATTTCAACACCACAAACTCACGTAGCTCAGAGCAAGAAGTTATGATGTACCTGTGTGTGCGTGCGTGAGTGTGTGCGTGAGTGCGTGTGTGAGTGAGTGTGTGACTGCGTGCGTGTGTGCGTATACTTGTGTGTACGTGTGTACGTATGCTTGTGTGTGTGTGTGTGTGTGTGTGTGTGTGTGTGTGTGTGTGTGTGTGTGTGTGTGTGTGTGTGTGTGTGTGTGTGTGAAACTCTGCTTGCTATGTATATACCTGTGGAAAGCCAAATATTCAGACAGGTGTGAAAACTAACAGGTGATACAGACATACAGACAGTCAGGTGTGAATGCTGAGTGCTGACTAGAGTGCCGACTTGTGTGGTGTGCCGTGCTGTTCATACAATGCTCCCTGTGGTGCTGCGAGGGAGCGAGGAGGAGCAAAGACCTGGGGAGTGTGTTGGCTGGTGGTGGAAAAAAAAAAAAAAAAAAAAAAAAAAAGGAAGCGTGCAAGAAATTTCAATGCATAGTAGAGAGTAATCCAAGCGATTTATTTATTTTTATTTTTTATTTTTTTCTTCCATATAAATTTTAAGTCAATAGGCAGTGATAGCTTGGATTTACGTAGGCTTACTGAGATGGGATGTGTAGTTTCTCTCTCTCTCTCTCTCTCTCTCTCTCTCTCTCTCTCTCTCTCTCTCTCTCTCTCTCTCTCTCTCTCTCTCTCTCTAGCACTCACCCACATCATCAGGTTGGGCTCCTATACAACTATCATGGACACAAACCTGGAAAAGAAAGAAGAATATAGGTTAATAATAATAATAATAATAATAATAATAATAATAATAATAATAATAATAATAATAATAATAATAATAATAATAATAATAAATAATAATACAAATAATAGTAATACAAATATGAGACAAATACAGCATTTTCCTTTATGTGCCTCTCTCTTTCTCTCTCTCTCTCTCTCTCTCTCTCTCTCTCTCTCTCTCTCTCTCTCTCTCTCTCTCTCTCTCTCTCTCTCTCTCTCTCTCTCTCTCTCTCTCTCAATTAGAATACTCGAGCTATAGCATTTTCCTTTGTGCGTGTGTGTGTAGGTGTAATTCTCTCTCTCTCTCTCTCTCTCTCTCTCTCTCTCTCTCTCTCTCTCTCTCTCTCTCTCTCTCTCTCTCTCTCAAGGCCAGGCAGCAACAGTGTGACGCGAGAAGACACGAGACGACCACGACCACCACCACCACCACCACCACCACCACCACCACCTCCCACTTCACACCTTAAGTCAGAGAGCCACACCAAGCACCACCAAGCACCACCAATGACACCACCACACCTCTACACCCCCACACCTGCCTTCCTTCCTTCCTTCCTTCCTTCCTTTCTTCTTTCTTTCGCTTGCTCGCCCTCACACACTAATCACCGCACGCCCTCCACCTGTTACGACCTTCACGCCTCTTAATGGCCCCTTCACGTTCATCCGCTCGTCCGTTCGTCCCCTAAACGCCATGCCCGAGGAGGAGGAGGAGGAGGAGGAGGAGGAGGAGGAGGAGGAGGAGGAGGAGGAGGAGGAAGAGGATGGATCGTCGACTGGAGAAGGAAGAAGAGAAGAAGAAGAAGAAGAAGAACTAGGAGGAGGAGGAGGAGGAGGAGGAGGAGGAGGAGGAGGAGGAGGAGGAGGAGGAGGAGGAACCGTCGCCTGGAGGAAAAAAAAAAAAGAAAAGGAAGAGGAGGAGGAGGAGGAGGAAGGGAAGGAGGAAGGTGAGGTAACTAAGCCAAAAAATTAATAAAATAAAAAGTGGATAGCGTGTTTTTTTTTTTTTACTTTACGGTTATTTGGATTCGTGTTATTTTTGGTGCGATTAAGAAAAAAAAAGAAAGAAAAAAGGAAAATTTCCCAGTGTTGTCATATTTTAACTTTTTTTGTTGTTGTTATTTTTAAGAGATTTTCCTTTTTTTGTATGTATTTTATTTTCTTTGTTTTCTTTGTTCTTGGGTTTCATTCGCTGTGTGTGTGTGTGTGTGTGTGTGTGTGTGTGTGTGTGTGTGTGTGTGTGTGTGTGTGTGTGTGTGTGTGTGTGTGTGTGTGTGTGTGTGTGTGTGTTTGTTTGAGTAGGGGGGGATAAATAATAGAGACGGTGATTGTACAAAGAAAAGTAAGAAAACCAACAATACGGAAGGAGAAAGAGTAGAGTGAGATGGAAGATAAAAGAAGAAGGAGGAGGAGGAGGAGGAGGAGGAGGAGGAGGAGGAGGAGGAGGAGGAGGAGGAGGAGGAGGAGGAGGAGGATAATAATACTAAGAATATAGAACATAGGGAATGATCATAGAGACGAGTAATAATAAAGAAAAAAAAGAGAATGAAACAAAAAAAAACAATAATAAGGAAGAAGAGCAAGGATGACGATTACGAAGATAAAGGAAAATAAGGCAAAGAATAAGAAACTAACAAAGGACACAAAAAAAAGAGGTGAAGAAGAATTCAAAGGAAGAACAAACAGTGGCAAAAATATTGGAACAGAAATAAGAGAAGGAAGAGAAAAGAGGAGAAGAAAGAGAACCAAGACGGAGTGGAGGAGGAACACAAACGAACACAAACGAACACAAAGCAACACAAAAGAACAAAAAGGAAGAACGAATGACAGGAAATAAAGAGTAAGTAAAGGAAGAAGACAAAACAACAAAACAAAAGAGATAAAAATAATAATAAAGCGCTCCATAAAAAGAATGACCAACGGGAAGAAGAAGAAGAAGAAGAAGAAGAAGAAGAAGAAGAAGAAGAAGAAGAAGAAGAAGAAGAAGAAGAAGAAGAAGAAGAAGAAGAAGAAGAAGAAGAAGAAGAAGAAGAAGAAGAAGAAGAAGAAGAAGAAGAAGAAGAAGAAGAAGAAGAAGAAGAAGAAGAAGAAGAAGAAGAAGAAGAAGAAGAAGAAGAAGAAGAAGAAGAAGAAGAAGAAGAAGAAGAAGAAGAAGAAGAAGAAGAAGAAGAAGAAGAAGAAGAAGAAGAAGAAGAAGAAGAAGAAGAAGAAGAAGAAGAAGAAGAAGAAGAAGAAGAAGAAGAAGAAGAAGAAGAAGAAGAAGAAGAAGAAGAAGAAGAAGAAGAAGAAGAAGAAGAAGAAGAAGAAGAAGAAGAAGAAGAAGAAGAAGAAGGACAAGGGCGCGGCCACATCAAGACGTCCCTGTAGATTCGCGTTTGGTTTTGAGAGAGAGAGAGAGAGAGAGAGAGAGAGAGAGAGAGAGAGAGAGAGAGAGAGAGAGAGAGAGAGAGAGAGAGAGAGAGAGAGAGAGAGAGAGAGTCACGTGCCGCCACAGTACACAGAAGAGTGATTCCTTTGTTTCTTCTTCTCCTTATCCTGACCAACATCGCCACGCTCATTGCCTTGTCCTCTCTCTCTCTCTCTCTCTCTCTCTCTCTCTCTCTCTCTCTCTCTCTCTCTCTCTCTCTCTCTTGTCTTTGTCCTTATCATTCTCCTTTTATCTCTCTCCTTTCTCCTTGTCTCCTGATGCTTGTTCTTTGTTTATTTCTATGCATTCCTTTTTTTCCTTCTGTTATTATTCTCTATTCTTTTTATCCTTCCTTTATTTCTCTCCAATCTCCTCTTCTGTTTCCTCCTTTATTTTTTTTTACATCGTTCTTTGACTATTTTTCTTCGTTTCTTTTTTCTTCTTTACTATACCCTTCCTCCTTTCCTTTTTCTTCATTTTGTCTTTATATTTTTCTTTGTCGTCCGCTTTTATCTCCTCCTCTCATGCCTCCTTCCATTCTCATCTCCAGGTCTCCTTCTCCTTGAAGACTTCCTTTCTTCACTATCTCTCCCGTCCTTCTCTTCTCCCATTCCTCTTTGTCTCGTCTTATCTCTCCTCCACCTCGCTCTTACTACCTTCCATCCTTTACTTTACATCAGACAGTGTAAACAAAAGCTACACAACATTTAAACTCCGCTAAAATTCGTTCTTTCTTTGTGATCCCCAGGGTTTCTCCTCCTCCTCATTCCTACTTTGTTACTCCGTCTCACCCGCCAGTAGTTAGTGTAGAATAGTTATACAAACAGCCTATGACCGCAAGATCTGTGGTTGGTCTTCTTTTGTCTTCCTTTGTATTCGCCTCCTCTTAACGGGGCCGCGTGTGACGTTAAACAAAGCGTCACGGCGCCAGGTGAGACGGACAAGCACACACATTCACCTCTCGGCCATTTCTCTTAAGTCCTCAAGATCACGAAGGCGACCACGAGGCTAAGGTCCATATTCTGAGTCACTTCTGTGCTGCATCTCCCCTACATTCGAAGGACTCTAGTTAGTTGAAATTACACAGGTTTTTAAGGATGTTTTGATGGTTCTAGTGACATAACGACATTTCTACATTATTAACAGGACAAGCACCCGGCTAATGATCTCTGTGGTCTTGAGAAATAGTCATGGTGAGAGAGAGAGAGAGAGAGAGAGAGAGAGAGAGAGAGAGAGAGAGAGAGAGAGAGAGAGAGAGAGAGAGAGAGAGAGAGAGAGAGAGAGAGAGAGAGACAGCAAAGCGTTTAAGGTCCTTTCTCTCAGTCCGTAGTCAAACTTATACGGGTTTTTAAGGATGTTTTTTATGCTTTTTAGATACAAATTAATACGATTTCTACAATATTAACAGAGAGAAACACTCTTGAGAACACATCTAGTCATCTCTGTAGCCTTTGAAAATACTCCTGGTGGGGGAGAGAGAGAAAAAAAAATAGCAGTGTTTCTAAATACGGACCCTGCCTACGACGGACCAGGCAAGGCAAGGCAGGGAATCAAACATCTTTGGCGTTTAGAACCGTGCAGAAGGAAAGACAAGATAAACAGGTCACAGAGGGATGAAGAATACAATAATAAAAGAAACTAAGACAGGCCAGACAGAAAGGAAAGCTTGTGTCTGAGATTCACAAAAGGAAAGACAGACATGGTAAGACTAGTTAACGCTCGGCTTAGCTACGGACGCTGTACCGTTATCGCCGCGTCAGGCAACGGTGAGGCAGCCGCTG
>NC_087153.1:38623021-38635521 GCF_035594125.1 Scylla paramamosain | reverse complement strand
GAAGAAGAAGAAGAAGAAGAAGAAGAAGAAGAAGAAGAAGAAGAAGAAGAAGAAGAAGAAGAAGAAGAAGAAGAAGAAGAAGAAGAAGAAGAAGAAGAAGAAGAAGAAGAAGAAGAAGAAGAAGAAGAAGAAGAAGAAGAAGAAGAAGAAGAAGAAGAAGAAGACGACCAACAAGGAGGAGGAGGAGGAGAAGGGGAAGGAAGCGGAACACATGAAAATTAGTATAGAAGGAGGAGGAGGAGGAGGAGGTCAAAGGGTGAGGAGGAGGACCCTAAGGCAGGCAGGTGGGCAGCAGCAGGTGACGGGACTTACTTACCTGTGGCGCTGCTCTCTCTCTCTCTCTCTCTCTCTCTCTCTCTCTCTCTCTCTCTCTCTCTCTCTCTCTCTCTCTCTCTCTCTCTCTCTCTCTCTCTCTCTCCTTCTGATCAGTCACTCCACCTTTGCCACGTGAGGGAAATTAATTAGAAATCACTCACCTGTGCAAGAACACACCTGTTGAGTTTGATAGATGGATGGATAGATGGATGGATAGATAGATAGATAGATAGATAGGCAGATAGGTAGAAACACACACACACACACACACACACACACACACACACACACACACACACACGCCGGTTCCTGATAAGGTAAGACAAAGCAAGGTAAGGCAAGGAAGCTCTGAGCCACCACCACCACCACCACCACCACCACTGCCACCACCACCACCACCCCTGCCCCGCCCCCTGCCAGAAAGAGACGCCCAAAGCAAGACAATAGTATCGGGAGAGAGAGAGAGAGAGAGAGAGAGAGAGAGAGAGAGAGAGAGAGAGAGAGAGAGAGAGAGAGAGAGAGAGAGAGAGAGAGAGAGAGAGAGAGAGAGAGAGAGAGAGAGAGAGAGAGAGAGAGAGAGAGAGAGAGAGAGAGAGAGAGAGAGAGAGAGACCAATAAACTACAATGAGGAAAAAAAGTTAGTTGTAAGTCTGGAGTTCAATCTCTCTCTCTCTCTCTCTCTCTCTCTCTCTCTCTCTCTCTCTCTCTCTCTCTCTCTCTCTCTCTCTCTCTCTCTCGCGTCACGGTTCACAACAGAAAACGTGGGAATGGTCTGGTACTTTTCCTTGCTCAGACGCCCTCCACTTCGAGCCCCATTACGAAATTCGGAGGAGGAGGAGGAGGAGGAGGAGGAGGAGGAGGAGGAGGAGGAGGTGAGAATGATGACAATTTTGATATGTATTGAGGTAAAAAGAGAGATAGATGAGGTGGAGGAGGAGGAGGAGGAGGAGGAGGAGGAGGAGGAGGAGGAGGAGGAGGAGGAGGAGGAGGAGGAGGAGGAGGAGGAGAAGCTTGAGATTCATATAGTTATAAACTGACTAAGAAACTTTATATGGTATTGGTGTATACACGTATCTTGCCGCCGCCTCCTCCTCTTCCTCCTCCTCCTCCTCCTCCTCCTCCTCCTCCTCCTCATGATGGTTATTCTTTTACATTTTCCTCCTCCCTTTCCTCCTTCTTCTTTTTCTTCTTCTTCTGACTAATATTCTCACTATGTATGTCTTTCTTATGTGCAAAAAAAAAAAAAAAAAAAAATCTGGTCAGGCGAAAAAAAAAAGAAAATAAATAAATAAGAAAACTAAACAAAAAATGCCACAAAATTGTCTTGCTCTATAAGGTTGAATAGTAAAATAGTTTAGTCGAATAGTCATCCTTGATAGTCTTGGTAATCAGTCCCTCCTGGAATGGTCACGGTGCTGTGATGGAGTGCTGCGCTGGTGGTGGTGGTGGTGACAGTGGTAGTGATGGTGGTTATGGTGGTGACAAGGTATCATTTTACAAGTTTATGGGGCTGTGGTGACTTGGTGTATTGCGGACATACTGGTGTTGTTGTGGTGGTGGTGGTGGTGGTGGTGGTGGTGGTGGTGGTGGTGATGGTGGTGGTGGTGGTGTATGACTTTACAGGGGCGGTGATGGTGGTGGTGGTGGCTGAGTGTCGTGGTGTGGTGTTGCTACAGTATTTTAGGGTGTTGTGGTGAAGTGGTGTATTACAGTGTTATAGTGGTGGTGTTGTGGTGTTATGGTGTTGTAGTGGTGGTATATGGCTTCACAGGGTAGTAGTAGGTGTGATAGTGGTGGTGGTGTTATCTGGCGTGGTGGGGTTGTGTTGCTAAAGTACTGGTGTATTACAAACTGTAGTAGTAGCAGTAGTAGTAGTAGTAGTAGTAGTAGTAGTAGTAGTAGTAGTAGTAGTAGTAGTAGTAGTAGTAGTAGTAGTAGTAGTGGTGGTGGTAGTGGTGGTGGTGGTGGTGGTATACAGATTGATATATTAAATAAATAAACCAAACAAAATAAAAATAAATAAACAAAAACATAAACAGCAGTAAAAAAAAATAAAATACAACAATTAATTTATTCCACCCACGACAGTACAACAATTTTTTATGAGGGAAACTGGTGTGTACATCTGTGTGTTCCGTTACTTCACGTTCAAGGAGGCGAGGTATTTACACACCCTTTATGAGTGACGCGCAGACCCGTTACTCGTGTATTGTAGGGCAGGAGGTGTGGAGTGGGCGCTGTTGGGGCGTGGAAGAGGCGTGGATGAGGCGTGGAGGAGGCGTGGATGGGGGGATGGAGTGCGGACGAGGAAGTGAACATGTGAGAAGTCATAGTGGGAGGCGTGGTGTGTATGTATGAGGCGTGTGATGACTTGGGGGTGAAGGCGTGAGGTATGGGGGAAGAGGGGGTATAAGGGAGGGTATGGTGATAGGAATGGGGGGTGATACGGCTCATTTATGGTGCTGTGGTGCGGTAACTGGCTCAGGTGTGGTGATGGTGGTGGTGGTGATAGTGGTGGTGGTGATAGTGGTGGTGGTGGCGGTAATAGACATATGGTAGGTGATAATTTCATGTCCTTCGTTTGTGTTCCGTTGTGTTCGTGTTTCTCTCGTCTTGCTTTACATACAATGTGTTAAAGTCTTAATGTGTTCCTGTTACTTCCGTGTTTTTTTTTTATTTTATTTATTCATTTATGCAGTATGTGTCGTATTGTTAATCTATATGTTAACTCTCTCTCTCTCTCTCTCTCTCTCTCTCTCTCTCTCTCTCTCTCTCTCTCTCTCTCTCTCTCTCTCTCTCATAACTCTTCTTTCCTTCATTCTTGTATAAAATTCTAACTCTCTTGTTCTTCCTTGCTTCCTTCCTTCCTTCCTTTCCTCCATCCCTCACTTCTTTATTTCCTTCTCCCTTCCATCTATCCTTACTTCCATTCTTCCTTCTCTACACCCATCTTTCTATTATTTTCCTTCTCCTTTCTTCCCCCATCTACCTTTCATTCCTTTCCTCCATCCTTCCATTCTTTTCTTTTCATTTCCTTTCTCCAAATATCCAAACGAATGAAAGAAAAACGAAAAAAAAGAAAAAGACAAAGAAAGAAAACGACAAAAGAAACACCAAAACACATACTTTGCAAACAACAACAAAAATTTAAACAGAGAAACAGACGCGAAGATAATGTCACGTGGGTAAAGGGATCTAAAATTAATCTTCTTTTAATTTTCTTCTCCTCTCCCTCTCTCTCACTTCTTTTTCCCCCTCCCGTCACGAGAAGATCTGGCCAATTGCTCTTAAGGAAACTAAAAGGAGGGAAAAAACAAGTTGAAGTTATAATGAAAGATTTCCTTACTCGGTTCAACACTCACGGTCACACACACACTCACTCTCTCTCTCTCTCTCTCTCTCTCTCTCTCTCTCTCTCTCTCTCTCTCTCTCTCTCTCTCTCTCTCTCTCTCTCTCTCTCTCTCTCTCTCACACATGCAAATACCTCCCCATCTAAATCCTGCCATTCTCCCTCCTTCCCTCCTCCTTTCTTCTCCATTTTCAGGTCAGATGCCTTTCCCTTCATCCCTCCTTTCCTACCTTCATCCCTCTCTCACCTCCGTCCCTGCCTACCTGCCTACCTGTCCTTTCCTTTCTGTCTGCCCTCGTCTTTCATTCAGGCCCCCAACCACTAATCTGTGTATCATTTTTCTTTCCTTCTGCTTTCCCTGTCCGTTCTTAATCTGTTTCTCTGTCTGTCTGTCTGTCTGTCTATCTCCCATTTCCTTCTCTTCTTCCTTTCTCTTGTTTTTTTTTTAATTTCATCTTTCTCTCCCTCTCTAATTCATCTTTGTTTTTTTCTTTTTTTGTAATTATTCATTGGTTTCTCTTGATGTGTAGTTTTCTTTATTCATGTCTCTCTCTCTCTCTCTCTCTCTCTCTCTCTCTCTCTCTCTCTCTCTCTCTCTCTCTCTCTCTCTCTCTCTCTCTCTCTCTCTCTAAATTAATGTTTTTTTCTTTTTTTTTTATAATTCTTATAACTCTCCTTTGATCTTCTTTCGTTGTCTTTCCTCCTCTTCGTCCATCACTTGCATCTCGTCCTCGTCTTCCTTCTGGTCCTTCTCTCCACCTTTCATTTCTCCATCTCCTACCTTCTCTCCCTTCCTCCCAAGATCTTTTCCTCCTGAATCTTTCCCAGCACTTCTTTCCCTCCTCTTAATCCTAATCCCTCTCCTCTATATTGCCTTTCATTCTTCTTTCTCTTATCCTTTTTTCTCCTCCTCCTACTGCTCTGATCCCTTTTCTCCTTTTGTTCCTTCTCTTCATCAGCCTTCATACCTTCAATGCACCGGTTCCTTTTTCCCTCCTTCTCCTTCTGCTCCTTCTGCTCCTGATCCTCCTCTTCCTCCTCCTTTTAGACCCTCATTCTACTTCAACATCTCTTCCAAGCCCTTTTTCTCTTTCTGCCCCTCCTCTTCATCAGTGTTCATTCCTTCAATGCACCCTCCTCCTCCTCCTCCTCCTCCTCCTCCTCCTCCTCCTCCTCCTCCTCCTCTTTGGAATTCAGCACGAGTTCCTTCCCTCCTCCTCCCTCACCCCCCTTTGCCTTCTCTCTTCCCTCTCCCCCTCTCGGCTCAGGTAGGGCGCCGTTATTAGCCCAGCCAACACAGGTGACGGACAGGTAAACACGTGTTCCCAGCCCATGACGGAACCGCCCCTCACCTCACCTCACCTCGCCCACCCTGTCTCTCCTTGCCATCAGTATTTTTAAGGCAGTTTTTTTTTTTAGGTCTCTCTCTCTCTCTCTCTCTCTCTCTCTCTCTCTCTCTCTCTCTCTCTCTCTCTCTCTCTCTCTCTCTCTCTCTCTGTGTGTGTGTGTGTGTGTGTGTGTTTCTGTCGTTCGATCTTTCTTTTTTTCGTTTGTTTTCTTCAGTGTTTTTTCTTTTCCTTTTTTTTTATCGTCTCTTGCTAGTTTATTTATTTTTAACATTGATTTTTCTTTTCTTCTTAGTTTTCCTTTTTTGTTTCCTCTTATTTTTTTCCTTTTCTCTCTTTTTTTCTTTGTTTGTTCTAGTTCAGATGAGTTTTTTCTTCATTTCATTTTTTTTCTTTATTCTTCCTGTCTTCGTTGCTCCATTTACTTTTTTACATTTTTTTTTATTTGTATTTTTCTTTTTTTCTTTCCTGTGATTCCTCCTCCGCTTTTTTTCGGTTTCTCTCTCTTTCTCTCTCGTTACTTTGTTGCCCTGTTTACTTTTAACACTGCAGGAAAAGAAAGAAAGGAGGAAAAGAAATCACTATAACAAGTAAAAAAAAAACACGAAAAGTACAAATATCGAAAAGAAATGCGGAAGAAAACTATGGGAATCAATAAGAAGTAAAAATTCTACTCCTTTCCTTTCTTTTTCTTGTTTATTTATTTTTTCCCTTTCCTTTAATTTTTCATGTGTTTTTAGCGACAGCAACATTAATTAACAGAAAGATATTGGGGAAAGAGAGAAAAAAGGAGAGAAAGGAGGAAAGTTTTGACCACTCTCTCTCTCTCTCTCTCTCTCTCTCTCTCTCTCTCTCTCTCTCTCTCTCTCTCTCTCTCTCTCTCTCTACAAGAACTACAAATACACGCGGAACTGCAGCCTGACCCCAAGCTGACAGAGACGGGCCAATGAGAACACGCCGGCCTCTTTCTCTCCCCCCAACAAACACCGCCACGGGGCAGCGGGGGGCTCATGGGGCTGGGGAGTGGGGGGAGGTCGGTGGCAGAGAGGTATGGGTAAGGGGGGGAGGAGCGAGGAACAGAAGTAAAGGGGCCTGTGGTGTGTCAGGGCGGTCAGTTTGTTTACATGGCTGACCAAAACAGACCCAAACGCCGCCATCACCACCTCTACATTAACCTCTCTCTCTCTCTCTCTCTCTCTCTCTCTCTCTCTCTCTCTCTCTCTCTCTCAGGCCCAGGCACCATCTGGCCCCGATAACCATGGCGGCGCCTCACATAAAGCTGCCGCCGCGCCGCCGACTGAGCCCCGTCGCACTAACTCCCACGCCGCCCGCCCGCCGTGATAAGGCTGCTAGGCGCGGGATTTAGGCCGGCCCGTAAAGATCCTGGGATGCAGAGGCGGGACTGGCGGGCTGCAGGCTGACTCTAGATCGCTATGTGTGTGTTTGTGTGTATGTGTGGTGTTTTGCGTTCCTCCTTAGCGATGGACACGTAAAGACTTGATTTTTCATGTTTAATTTCTAATGCAAACGATATTCTTCAAGTTTGCGGTGTCTTTAAAGCGATTATTCCGACCAGGCTGCAGAGGAAGTGACCAAGGATTTCAAGAGTACCAGGCTGGCACAAGAGACCACGGCTTTCAAGAGTGGTAAGCTACAGTGGGAGTGGCTGAGGTGTTCAGGAGGCTGTAGTGGAGTGAAGGTGACTGAGGTTTTCAAGATTGCCTTTACAGTTTTAGTGGGAGTTTGACAAGGATTCAATACCACCAGTAAAGAAAGAAAGAAAAAAAAAACATGAAAATCTGAATAAATCCGTGGCCTTTGAAAAACAGTCCTTACGAGAGAAAGAGAGAGAGAGAAAAAAAAAGCTTGTATGCAAAGATTAACTACATTTTCTTATTCCAGAGCATTGCAATAATCTGGCAAACTCATTTTGTTATAGCACTGTAATCGTCTGGCTCACTAATAACGAAGAGCAGACGATGAGCAGACTGGGAGGTGAGGGCGGGAGAGAGGAGAGGAGAGGCGAGACGAAGTAAGACGATGCGAGACGAGGCGAGGCGAGGCGAAGCGAGGTTCTCCATCAGGGCAGCGCTACAACTCCGAGCCAAGCGGTGATGCGGGGAATTTAGACAGACAGACGCACATTACATCTTTCGCTTACGTGTACAAGTAAAACAAAAGCATCACGATAAGGAAGAGTCATGAAGTGCGTGAAGGCATGGACTTAATAGACGTCAATTGCGCTAAATATTTGTGAGCGTGCAATACATTTTTTTTGGGCGGGGTTAATCTGCACTGGTAAACTAGTGGATCACGATACGGGAATGTTGTAAACTGTTAAAAGGAAAGGCTTGGCACTAAATATCTACAAGGTTCGGGTAAATAAATCTAAAAACTCCTAAACACACACACACACAAAAAAATGCAATTCGTATTATAGGTAAAAAGAATAAATAAATACATGAAATAAATCAACAAAATGAAGTAAAGTCTAAACCACTTACAAAACGTATTGAATCCCGCAACTCAAACCATCCCCCCCACACACACACACACAGCCACCTCCTGCGTCCCTATTGGTCCTCCCGGTAACACAGAGAGTGACTGCCTTGTGTCACGCGAGAAGGGCACACACACACACACACACACACACACACTAGGACTGTTTTCTCCATCACGG
This sequence comes from Scylla paramamosain, assembly GCF_035594125.1. Classification (NCBI taxonomy): domain Eukaryota; kingdom Metazoa; phylum Arthropoda; class Malacostraca; order Decapoda; family Portunidae; genus Scylla; species Scylla paramamosain. The sequence continues at coordinate 38,627,831 of NC_087153.1, read as the reverse complement.
CCCAGACAGCTGCTCCTCCCTCTCCCCCACCCTCACCTCACCCCTCACGTCTCATCTACACCTCACGATCCCATCTACAAGCAGAGAAAGCAAGAAGGAAAGTATATTAACCACTATTTCAAGTACGATAAGTCTTTAAACAAATTAGAACATCAATTAAAACTTAATGATACAATAGGACAAAACACAGAGATGCCAGACCTTCATCCTGCGCCACCCCACTAACCACTCCCTCACTGCTGACAATGCCCCGTAACCACCTCGCCACCACTCAATGCCGCGTTACTGTCCGTGCGCACCTCAGCCTTCCTTTGTGACGCCTCAGAGCCTCCACAGCTGCCGCCCTGTCTACCATTGTTCTGTTCCCCGCGGATAGAAACACGGGATGGGCTTCAGTTCTTGTTTATTTCCCTTCCTACAGAATTCACACGCATTCTACTAATACTACTCCTCCTCCTCCTCCTCCTCCTCCCAATCTCTTCTTTGTACTCTTTCTGCACCTTTCAATTTCTCTCCTCTAACTCCTCTTATCTCTCCTACTTCTACACGCCTAAATGTTCCTTCTGTAATTCCTTCACTTTCTCTTTCTTACATGCTTAAATTTACTTTTTTTTTTAATTAGTTTTTGTGCTCGAGGGCGATAAGAAGGCAACGCTCAGGTATTCAGGTGTTCAGTATTCTCAATCATTCATCCCTTTCTCTGGTAAACTCTGGAACTCCCTGACTGCCTCCGTATTTCCACCTTCCTTCAAGAGGGAGGTTTCAACACACTTATCCTTCAGTTTTTGACTACCGCTTTGGATCCTTTTCTGGGAGTGGTCTCTCAGTGGGCTTTTTTTTATTTATTGGATTTTTATTGCCCTTGGCCAGTGTCCCTCCTACTAAAAAAAAAAAAATCGAGTACATAATTGAACAGCTTATGATTCCTTAATTACCTTATGATTCCTTAATTACCTCACCTTAGCAACTGGAACCACTTGTTTGTGTGTTAAGTGGTAAATTCACGTCTTCTTAACCAATTCTTGTGTTGCAGACGGTAACAAAGAAACGTTCAGGTACTCTAGTATATAAATTACCTGACTCCTTAATTACCTCACCTTAGCAACTAGTCACCTGGTAGTGTGTTAAATGCTAAAATTCACATTTTCTTAATTAATCCATATGCTGATATTGGTAAAACAAGGATTCTCAGTTGTTACAATATTTAATGACCAGACTTCTCCATTACCTTGCCATCTAGAATCACCAGACCATATGCTAAGTGGTCTACTCACGTGGCTGGCGGCGGACACCCTACCATGCTCACCTCGGTCAACAAGTCGCGCTTACCTGAGGGGGAGAGACGGAAACAAGCATTAAAAAGTGTTGATCCACTGAGCAAACACTGGAGGCTGCCACACTAGTAAATCTCGTTGTTGGGGCGTCAGGTAAACATAATTCAGAGCGTGAGGCGGCGGTACGTGTGTGTGTGTGTGTGTGTGTGTGTGTGTGTCTCAGGATACGAGAGGTTTGCAAACACAGACAGATTAAAGGGAGAAACAGAGAGAAAGAGAAAGGAAGGGCGGAGCATTGACTGACTAACTGGCGCACACACACACACACACACACACACACACACACACACACACACACACACACACACACAAACACACGCACGCAAAAACACCCATCAATCAGCATCAATCACCACGCCCATGCCTCCGCCCACTCAGACCGCCCACGTTGAGGAGGAGGAGGAGGAGGAGGAAGAGGAGGATGTGGTAAGGACGGTTTAGGATGCGTGGGGGATAAGAATGAGGGGATGATAAGGATGAGGGATGCAGGGAAGATAGTGAGGATCTAGATAAGGAAGGAGAAAGGAGAAGGAATGAAGAAAGAAAAGGAAGAATGGAGAGAGAGAGAGAGAGAGAGAGAGAGAGAGAGAGAGAGAGAGAGAGAGAGAGAGAGAGAGAGAGAGAGAGGCGAGAACAAACTTACACCCAAAATAAGTAAAGGAAGAGAAAATAAATAGGATATTTTTCGTAACTCTCTCTCTCTCTCTCTCTCTCTCTCTCTCTCTCTCTCTCTTTTAGGCGTGACTTCCATTGCAGAGTAAGAAAATACGTACCCAACTATTACTTGCTTCACTGCACACACACACACACACACACACACACACACACACACACACACACACACACACACACACACAGCAAAACCCAAAAGAAAATCGTTCCCAAACACTCAGCGCCTTCAACACACCTTTAATTGAACGAACACAAGCACATGTAAGCAAGAAAGGGTTGCTCACCTGTGCCCACCTGTAGAATATTAATTAAGCTGATGTTCCAGTTCACTCCTGTAGTAATTCAACCCTATCAGCGAGGTAAGCTTTGCATTTCTCCCTCGTCTTCTCTTCTGACCAATTAAATGCATTCCCCTCTAACACGAGAAAGGTGGTGCTGGTGGTGGTGGTGGTGGTGGTGAAGATAAACAATGACATACAACAAAAGGGAAAGGAAGGAGAGAGAGAGAGAGAGAGAGAGAGAGAGAGAGAGAGAGAGAGAGAGAGAGAGAGAGAGAGAGAGAGAGAGAGAGAGAGAGCAATCAGTCAGTCAACCACCCCTAAAAGTCAAAACAGCCACACTCACACATACACACTCAAACCAGTCAACTCTCTAGCCACCCCCCCCACCCAACACACACACACACACACACACACACACACACACACACACACACACACACACACAGCACGAGGGAACCAGCACAGCACAAAGACCTACCCAACAAGGAAGGCAATGCTTGACTCCCTCCCTCCCCTCCCCTGCCTACTGCCCACTGCCTGCCTGCCTGCCTGGGGGTATCCAAGGGCGTGTTTCCAGTGTGTTTCCAGTGTGTGTTTCCAGTTTCCAGGGCGCGATCTCTGAGTTTTGTCCATCCAGGCGACTAGAGATGATGACTTCCTCTCTCTCTCTCTCTCTCTCTCTCTCTCTCTCTCTCTCTCTCTCTCTCTCTCTCTCTCTCTCTCTCTCTCTCTCTCTCTCTCACTTCTCCCTTTCCTTCTCCCTCAGTGACTATCTTCCTGTTTTCTCCCTAGTCTTTCCTCTAGTTAGTTGTATCCCTCCTTCTGTATCTCCATGTACACTTCCCTACTCCATTCGTAACTGTCACCATTCTCTCTCTCTCTCTCTCTCTCTCTCTCTCTCTCTCTCTCTCTCTCTCTCTCTCTCTCTCTCTCTCTCTCTCTCTCTAACATGAAATGAAGGAGAATAAATAGGATTATATAATTCATTGAGAGAGAGAGAGAGAGAGAGAGAGAGAGAGAGAGAGAGAGAGAGAGAGAGAGAGAGAGAGAGAGAGAGAGAGAGAGAGAGAGAGAGAGAGAGAGAGAGAGAGAGAGAGAGAGAGAGAGAGAGAGAGTTTTGCCTGAGTGAAGGAAGAGAGAGAGGGAAGGTGAGGAAGGGAGGGAAGGTGATGGAGGGAGGGAAGGGAGGGAAGGAGGGAGAGAAACAATAGAAGGGAGAGGCGTGTTATTGTAGCCTGGAGGAAGAGGAGGCGTGAGGGAGCACGAGTTACCACCACCACCACCACCACCACCACCACCAAGGGGCCAGAAGACGGGAAGAATGCGGAGGAATTGGAGAAGGGAGAGAATAATGAGAGGGATTACCAGAGAGAGAGAGAGAGAGAGAGAGAGAGAGAGAGAGAGAGAGAGAGAGAGAGACTAACCTATTATTGAAGGCATAAATTAATCGATATATTACTAATTAATCAAAGTCCTCCAGATTTAATGATATATTGAGAACAAGACAATGTGACTGTTGTTGTTGTTGTTCTCCTCCTCCTCCTCCTCCTCCTCCTCCTCCTCCTCCTCCTCTTAGCCATCTGTTACATCTATCAGTCTATCTATCTGCCCATCATTTTATACAAATTATCTTTTCACTCCAATTGTCTGTTAACACCAAGAGACTAAACAAAGAACACAATAAACAGTAGTAGTAGTAGTAGTAGTAGTAGTAGTAGTAGTAGTAGTAGTAGTAGTAGTAGTAGCAGTGTATTCAATCTTTGTAAGTGCGTGGCTCTGACATTTACAAGTCCAAGGAAAGAGGGAGAAGGGGGTGAAGGGTAAGGGTGAGGGGAACAAGTGATGAGGGAGGGAGGAAGGAAGGGGGAAGTGTGGATAGATGGGGAGGGGGAAGAAGTGGGGGAAGAAGGTAACCTCTCTCAACCAACCCACACACACACACACACACACACACACACAGGCAGAACAGTTGTGGTGCTGGTTTTTGTGGCGCCTGTTACGTGTGTGGGTTGGTGATTGAGTGTGTGTGTGTGTGTGTGTGTGTGTGTGTGTGTGTGTGTGTGTGTGTGTGTGTGTGTGTGTGTGTGTGTGTTGTGTCCTTCATCTCAGCTATGATTCGTTTAACATGTGTATTGTTTGTCATGTGTGTGTGTGTGTGTGTGTGTGTGTGTGTGTGTGTGTGTGTTTCCCCTCTCCCTCTCTCTTATTTGTACAACTTTTTTCCCCCTGTCTGGTTTTTCTTTCTACTCTTGTTTATTTTTCACGAGTTATGTTTTTTCCAACTGTCTGCTGCAGCTGTAATCGCTCTCTCTCTCTCTCTCTCTCTCTCTCTCTCTCTCTCTCTCTCTCTCTCTCTCTCTCTCTCTCTCTCTCTCTCTCTCTCTCCACTACCCTTCCCTACATCATCAATCCTTGCATGTTTTTCCTACTTTTTCTTTCCTTACTCTCCCCTTCTCCCTCTCATATCTTAACTTTCTTCTCCCCTCCTCTTCTTCCTCTCCTTTGCTATACACGTCCTTACAA
>NC_087153.1:38615521-38618021 GCF_035594125.1 Scylla paramamosain | reverse complement strand
TTTCCTTTTTTTTTTCCTTTTTTCCTTTCTAATGTTTCCTTTTATCACGTTTATTACATTCTCTCTATTTTTTTTTTACTCTTTCATCAATTATTTTTCTTTTTCTGAGTTTCATTATTTTCATTTTTTTCTTTTATTTATTTATTCATGACATTTACTTTTTCTTTATTGCTTGCTGCGTCATTCCCTTTGTTTATTCTCACTTCTCTCTTATTTCCTCATCCGTTCATCCATAATTACTCGTATTTTTCCACCTGTTATTAAATTATCCTCTTTTTTCTCCCTCTTCTTCCTTATTTCCTTCCTTCCTTCTTTCTTTCTTTCCTTCCTTCGATCGTTCATTAATTAATTCTCTAATCTTGTTTTTCTTTCACCTATTCCTCTTCCCCATTTTATCTTTTTCTCTCAGTTTTCCTCATTATCTTGTTCAGTTTTAATTTGTTCTTTTTTTCCCTCTCTCTCCTCCTTCCCCTTCTCTTCCTGTTTTGATTTCCCCCTCTTCTTCTTCTCTCTCCTTCTCTTCTTCCTCTTTCGTTACTCTGCTTTTTGTTTTCTTATTAACCTCTTCATTTCTCTCTCTCTTTGATTAAATATTCCATCTTTCTTTATTCTCTCTTTTCTACTTCTTTATTTTCTCTCTCCCTACTCTGTTCTTTTCTTCTTCCTCCTCCTCTTTCTTTTTTATTTCGTTCCTAATTAATCTCTCTCTCTCTCTCTCTCTCTCTCTCTCTCTCTCTCTCTCTCTCTCTCTCTCTCTCTCTCTCTCTTATCCAATACTTTGTTCCTCTCTATTTTCTCATTCTACTTTATTTCCTCTCACTCCCTTCTCTCTTATTCCTCTTCCTCCTCTTTCTCCTCCTCTTTACTAATTACTCCTTTCCGTTAATTGGTCTTTACTTATTAATTATGCATCTATTCTCATTTGTAACCACATGGAGCGAAGGGAAGGGAAGGGAAGGGAGAGAGAGAGAGAGAGAGAGAGAGAGAGAGAGAGAGAGAGAGAGAGAGAGAGAGAGAGAGAGAGAGAGAGAGAGAGAGAGAGAGAGAGAGAGAGAATCTTGACCTAAATAACTGTCTTCTTGCTAACTTGACAGAAAGTAACCGATGATGAAAAGAAAGAAAAAGGAAAGGAAAGATTAAACGAGGAGGAGGAGGAGGAAGAGGAAAAATGGCGATGAAAAATGAATGCAAGAATGTTTCCATTATTCCTTTTTTATTGCTGTCTTTCCTTTTTTCCTTTTCCTTTCCTTGCGTCTTTTCATGATTTCCTGATTCCTGTTGCATTCTCTCTCTCTCTCTCTCTCTCTCTCTCTCTCTCTCTCTCTCTCTCTCTCTCTCTCTCTCTCTCTCTCTCTCATCTGTTTCCTGTTCCTCCTCCCCTTCCTTTTTTTCCTTCTCTCCTCCCCTTTCCTTTCCTGGTTATCTTTATCACGCTTCCTTTCTTCCTCTCTTCTTCTCTTCATGGTCTGTGGCTCTATTACCTCCTCCTCCTCCTCCTCTTCCTCCTCCTCCTCATCCTCCTCCTCCCCTCCTACCCACCCTTAGGTCACATGGGCAGGGCAGCCAACCCCTTAATTGTCCATTTCCTTACCTGCACCTGCCCATCCATTCCTCCTCCTCTTCCCCCTTCCCTCTTTTCCCCTTCTCTCTTCCCCCTCCTCCTCCTGCTGTTGGTTTCCTCTTTCTCTCAATTTTGTTCCTTCTTCTCTTCTCCTATTCCATTTAATTGTTTTTTTTTTTTTTCCTTCTTCCTTCTCATGCTGTTCTTTTCTTCCTCCTCCTCCTCCTTTATTTCCTCTTACTCATCTTCCTTTTGTTATTCTTATTCTTATTATCGTCCTTCCTCATTTTCTTCTTTTTTCCTCTTCCTCCTCCTTCGTTATTTTTTTTTTTGCACTTAAATAACAAAAAATATTTATTCTTTTGTTTGTCAGTCAGTCTCGGAAAGAAGAAAGGGAGGAAGGGGAAGGGAGAGAAAAGAAAGAATAAGGGGAGGGGAGAGGAAAGGGGAAGGAAAGGAAGACATGTGTAATACTGTATTGTAATTGCTAGGCGAGACACACACACACACACACACACACACACACACACACACACACACACACACACACACACACACACACTGAAAAGTAACTAATTTCTTTTCTTATTAATTAATCTTCCTTTCTTCCTTTCCTTCTCTTCCTTTCCTCAGTTTTCTTCTTCCTCCTCCTCTTCCTTCTTCCTTTTCTTCTTCATACATTTATCTCTCTCTCTCTCTCTCTCTCTCTCTCTCTCTCTCTCTCTCTCTCTCTCTCTCTCTCTCAGTTTTTATCTCCATCTTATCTCTCTCTTTCTCCTTTCCCACTATCTCCAACTTTTCTCTCCACCTAACCTTTCCTCCTCTTTCTTCTCTTCCTCGACCTCGCTTTCTCCTCCTCCTCCTTCTCCTCCTCTTCCTCCTCCTCTGAGTGACGAGAAGACGGAGGTAATGACAGGGTTCTTTCCTCCCATCTTCCCT
>NC_087153.1:38608021-38613021 GCF_035594125.1 Scylla paramamosain | reverse complement strand
GAGAGAGAGAGAGAGAGAGAGAGAGAGAGAGAGAGAGAGAGAGAGAGAGAGAGAGAGAGAGAGAGAGAGAGAATGTAGATCTTTCAAGTGTATAATAAGTGATGTGAGTGAGATAACTGATAAGAAAAACACGTGAAGCACACACACACACACACACACACACACACACACACACACACACACACAAACAAGGGAAAAGATGTAATTTGCAGTTTACATGTTGAGTTTTCATTCCCGTCTGCCACCATCACCACCACCACCACGAACAACAACAACAACAACAACAACAACAACAACAACAACAGCAGCAGCAGCAGCAGCAAAAATAACAAAAACTTTTCTTATCTAGTCAAGGGAGCAAAATAAAATGGAGGAAGAGAAGAAATAGGAGACGAGGAGAGGAGATGACAAAAATAAGATTAGAGAGAGAGAGAGAGAGAGAGAGAGAGAGAGAGAGAGAGAGAGAGAGAGAGAGAGAGAGAGAGAGAGAGAGAGAGAGAGAGAGAGAGAGAGAGAGAGAGAGAGAGAGAGACTGACTAGAGGGGAAAGAGAAAAAGAAATAAAACTTGAGAATGAAGAGAAAGAAGAGATAAAGAGAGGAGAGGAAGAGAATGAATGATTATAAGAGAAAGAAAAAAAGGACAAAATCTGAGAGAGAGAGAGAGAGAGAGAGAGAGAGAGAGAGAGAGAGAGAGAGAGAGAGAGAGAGAGAGAGAGAGAGAGAGAGAGAGAGAGAGAGAGAGAGACCAAGGATAGACCGAAAGGGAAGAGAGAGGGAGGGATGAAGAACGAGAAAGAGAAGGAAATGCATAGACAGGATGAATAAGAGAAAGTGAAGGAGGAAAGAAGGAAGAGGAAAGGAAGAGAAGAGAGAGAGAAAAAAAAGGGAGAGAAGGGAGGGAGTTTACAATCCTCATCCCATCCATCTTTGTCTCTCCCTTCCTTCATTTCCATGCCCTTTCCCTCCGTCTTCTCTCCTCCTCTCTCCTCTTCTCTCCTCTACTTCTCTTCTCTCTCTTCTCTCCTCTCCTTCCTTTATCCGTTACTCTCCCTCCAACTATCAAATACACAAATTGTTTTGACCCAATTAACTCCCTGGCTTCCCCCTCTCCTTCCTTCACCCTTCCTCCCTTCCCCTCAACCCTTTCCTTCCCTCTCGCCACCACACACACGAGGAGGGAAGGGAAGGGAGTGTGTGAGAGGGAATGCTTGGATAAAATCTGAAAGGAAGAGGGAGAGAGATGTACTGAAGGGAGATAAAGAAAAGGGAAAAAAAGGGAAAAAAGTAAAGGGAAAAGCAGAGATTAGATTGTTTTGTCCTTCAAGTTCTTAGATGTCATTTTTTTCTTTCTTTTTTCCTCTTTTTTCCTCATTTTGTACCACCACCACCACCACCACCACCACCTCTTCCTCTTCCTCTTTCAAAACAATGAATGATTATAAACTGACACCCCTCTCTCTCTCTCTCTCTCTCTCTCTCTCTCTCTCTCTCTCTCTCTCTCTCTCTCTCTCTCTCTCTCTCTCTCTCCCTCGTGCCCTCCTTTCAATATTCAACACCCCCCCCGCATTTCCCTCTTCTCCCCTTTCCTCCAATATTCAACAACCCTTTCCCTCCCTTCCTCCCTCCTTCTCTCCCTTCCTTCAAAATTCATCATCGTTTCTCTCCCTTTTTTTTTCTCCCTGAAGAACAAACGAATTTTCCTTCTCTTCCTTTCTTCCATCTTTGTTTCCCTTCCCTCCCTTCTCTCCTCTTTCCCTAAAAAAAGGAGAAGGAGAGGGAATAGATGAGAGTGAAGGCAAGGTAGAGAGAGAGAGAGAGAGAGAGAGAGAGAGAGAGAGAGAGAGAGAGAGAGAGAGAGAGAGAGAGAGAGAGAGAGAGATGAGTGAGAGTTTTATAGGCTTTTAGACTGACACGATGTAGATTTTTTCCCTTTTCCTTTTTTCCCTTTATTTTCCCTTTTATGAGTCATATATTTTTCTTTCTTTTCTCCTTTTTCGTTTTTTTTTTCATTAAGGTTTGTTTGTGGTAGTTATTCATTTTCTTCTATTTTTTTCCCTTACGATATGAAATGCGTGTTTTTTTCCCCCTTCTTTACGTTTTGTGTTGTGTTATTAAATTTGTGTGTGTGTGTGTGTGTGTGTGTGTGTGTGTGTGTGTGTGTGTGTGTGTGTGTGTGTGTGTGTGTGTGTGTGTGTGTGTGTGTGTGTGAGTGTGTGCGCGTGTGTGTGTGTGTGTGTATACTGCCTTTCTCTCTCTCCATACTTCACTTCTTCCCTTCCCTTCCTTCTCCCTGACTTATTTATAATACCATTCTCTCTCTCTCTCTCTCTCTCTCTCTCTCTCTCTCTCTCTCTCTCTCTCTCTCTCTCTCTCTCTCTCTCTCTCTCTCTCTAGGTGCGACAGGTGAGGTGCGTGCGGCCAGGTAAGCGGCAGGTGCGCGGCAGGTAAGCCTTCCCGCAGAGGATTCTGTCCCCCTAACACACACACACACACACACACACACACACACACACACACACACACACACACACACGCCACCTGTGTACATTTGCACTCAACAGGAAGGACAGTCATCGACACGTCTGTTTACTCACACACACACACACACACACACACACACACACACACACACACACACACACACACACACACACACACACACACACACACACAGGTTGGGTTGTTGCTTTGCTTCTGTGTTTCTCTTTAATTAACACGTTTATCTCTCAAGCTAATCTAGTTGTTTTTTATATATATATTTTTTTCTTTTTTTACTAATGACTGGCTGGCTGGCTGGCTGGCTGGCTGGCTGGCTGGCTGGCTCTCTCTCTCTCTCTCTCTCTCTCTCTCTCTCTCTCTCTCTCTCTCTCTCTCTCTCTCTCTCTCTAACCTAAATGTGAGTAAAATATAAATACTGAGGTATATGTTTTTTGTGATTTTTTTTTTGTTTCCTTCTCCTCCTCTTCCTCCTCCTCCTCCTCCTGTCCTTCTCTTTCTCCTATTCTTAACTTTCTTTCATCTGTTGCTCTTTGTTTTCTCGCTTACTTTTCCTGATTAAATACTAAACTAAACTGAACTAAACTAAATTAAATAACTAACCCACGTACTAATTACCAAACTCACTAAGTCACTAATTAAATAAGTAAAATAAATAGATACTTTGCAATAGAAAAAAATACAAAAAAATTACAAAAAAAAGAAATATGAAAATCAAAACAACAACAACAACAACAACAACAACAACAACAACAACAACAACAACGAACCAAACCACAAATCTCACGACCTCAAACAAACACTCCATAACTACAACAACAACAACACTAACAACAACAACAACAACTAAACTAACAACAGATACAACAACCCAACAAGTAGTAATAATAATAATAATAATAATAATAATAATAATAATAATAATAATAATAATAATAATAATAATAATAATGTAATGGCATCAAAAATAACCCTGCAGAACAACACACACACAAGAACAGGGCGACGAAAAGGGCACCACCAGACACTGACCTCATCTTGGTAATAGTCATGTTGATGCATATAGGAGGAAAAGAAGTGGTCAGCATTCTGGTCAGTGGGGCAGTGACAGTGGTGGTGGTGGTGGTGGTGGTGGTGGTGGTGGTGGTGGTGGTAGGAGAGGGGTTATGTGTTGGGTCAAGCCTCCACACACACACACACACACACACACACACACACACAGGTAAATGTTTTGTTAATAATATACACGTCGTCTGGTCATGTTTATCTTCTAATTTCCCCATTTTCCTTCTTTTATTTCTTCTTCTTTCTTTCTTTCTCTTTCTCTTTATCTCCTCCTGAATCCGCCGTCTTTTCCTTCTCCTTCTCCTTCTCCTCCTCTTCCTTTTCCTTCTCGTTCTCGTTCTCTTTTCCTCCTCTTCCTCAAACCTCCATCTTTTCCTTCTCCTTCTCCTCGCTTTACTTAAATATATTTCCTTGTGTAATTCTTCTCGTTCTCTTCCTTTTTTTCCCGTCTTCTTTATCTATATATTATTTTCTTCTTCTTCTTCTTCTTCTTCTTCTTCTTCTTTCTATTCCTTTTCTTCTGTCCAAGTCTTTGTTATCTATCTCCTTCCTCTCCTCCTCCTCCTCCTCCTCTACTCCTTCTCCTCTTCTACTCCTTCAGCTCCTCCTTCTCCTCCACTCCTCTTTCCTCGTTCTCGTCCTTGGCTTTGATCCTTATCCTCGCAATCTTCTTCCTCCTCCTCCTCCTCCTCCTCCTCCTCCTATTCATAGTAAGCCTTGATACTTTTTTTCTTCCTTTTCTCCTCCTGTTCCTTCTCTCTCTTCTCTTTCTCCTCTCTTCCTCTTCCTCTTACTTCTTTGATGTTATCTTCTCTATTATCTCGTCTCATTCATCATCCTGTTTGTTTATTTTCCTCTTTCTTCCACATGTTTCTCTCTTTAGCGCTTGTGTTTAGATCTGAAGATGCAACCCCCCCCCTCTCTCTCTCTCTCTCTCTCTCTCTCTCTCTCTCTCTCTCTCTCTCTCTCTCTCTCTCTCTCTAAATATACTAGATATCAAAAAGAGTCTCCTGGTAGATCCTCCTCCTCTTCCTCCTCTCCTTCCTTCCTCTCTCTCGCAGTTGACACAGATATCTCTTACTTTTACCTCCACCTGCCCATTTTCTATTCTTATTATGGGAGACAATTTTATTTATATATTTATCTTTTTTCTTCACTGTTACATCATGCATTTATATTCCTGTTCTCTCTCTCTCTCTCTCTCTCTCTCTCTCTCTCTCTCTCTCTCTCTCTCTCTCTCTCTCTCTCTCTACCATTACCAACCGTTACTAGAAAATAACCATTACTTTCCCAGCTATTCAGGAGCCCCCATTAACTGCTGCCCCCCTCCCCTTCCTTTGCATCCCTTAGTACTCCCTATTTCATCCTCTCCCTTCCCCTTCCCTTCCCATTTATCCCTCCATCTCTAATCCCTTTTATTACTCCTTTTTTTTATTTC
>NC_087153.1:38600521-38603021 GCF_035594125.1 Scylla paramamosain | reverse complement strand
TGACTTGTAGCTGAGTGTTCTTTCTTTCGCCCTCCTCCTCCTCCTCCTCCTCCTCCTCCTCCTCCTCCTCCTCCTCCTCCTCCTCCTCCTCCTCTTTCTTCTTCAATTTCGTCTTGTAATCCAACCTAACCTAACCTAACCTTACTTAATCTAACCTAAACAAACCTAACCTTTCTTCCTATATCTTGTCCCTTACCACCACCACCACCACCACCACCACCTCCTCCTCCTCCTCTTCCTAATCCACTTCCTCTCCTCCATTCTTCCAGTCCATTGCCTCTCCTCACATTTAAAGCAAAGTTACAACAAGCAGAACACAATAGACCATCTGTGTTTAATTCGCGTAAACACACACACACACACACACACACACACACACACACACGAGGTGACTGTGGGGAGCGGGTTTGGCTTGGTGCGGCATTTAGCTTAACTGTGTGTGTAGGATTGTGTCACCTGTGTGTGTGTGTGTGTGTGTGTGTGTGTGTGTGTGTGTGTGTGTGTGTGTGTGTGTGTGTGTGTGTGTGTGTGTGCTTTGAACAGTTACCATTTTAGTCTCAATATTTTCTCTCTTCTCTAACGTCAGTCATACACACACACACACACACACACACACACACACACACACACACACACACACACACACACACACATTTATACTTACATAAAAATATTCCTCTAAACCAAGTTAAAAATAATACGAGAAAGAGAAAGAGAGAGAGAGAGAGAGAGAGAGAGAGAGAGAGAGAGAGAGAGAGAGAGAGAGAGAGAGAGAATTTTCTATGCTGATTGGAAAAAGGAGGAGGAGGAGGAGGAGGTACCTTTTTTCTGCTGACGAAGGGAGAAAAAAGGAGGGGAGAAAAGACGAGAGGGAGGAAGGAGGGAGGAAAGGAAGGAGGGAGAGAAAGAGGGAGACAAAGAGGGAGAGGAGGGACTGAAGGAGGGAGAGAAGGGACAGAAGGAGGGAGATTAGGAGGGAAATAGGGAGTAAAGAACGAGATATTTTTTTTTATTGACGGCTCCAGAGAGAGAGAGAGAGAGAGAGAGAGAGAGAGAGAGAGAGAGAGAGAGAGAGAGAGAGAGTCCCTGGTAGTTACTTGGAGGCCAGCAGGGATGAAGTAAGCCGGACTAAACTGGACTCTCTCTCTCTCTCTCTCTCTCTCTCTCTCTCTCTCTCTCTCTCTCTCTCTCTCTCTCTCTCTCTCTCTCTCTCTCTCTCTCTCTCTCGACGTCCTGCAAGAATGTTGTTTAGATTATCATGAAGAAACACTTGTGATTATTAGCTGCCGCGCAACACATGTGTGGGTCACCAGGAGGAGGAGAAGGAGGAGGAGGAGGAGGAGGAGGAGGAGGAGGAGGAGGAGGAGGAGGAGGAGGAGGAGGAGGAGGAGGAGGAGGAGGAAGAAAAAGGATTACAATTAATAACCGAACAGCAACAGCCCTTTTGGTCCCTGCAAGGCTCGAGAGAGAGAGAGAGAGAGAGAGAGAGAGAGAGAGAGAGAGAGAGAGAGAGAGAGAGAGAGAGAGAGAGAGAGAGAGAGAGAGAGAGAATCATCGTTCACACGGGGCTTGTACAGCAGTCATAATTATCTTGACTTACACACACACACACACACACACACACACACACACACACACACACACACCCTTCATGTCATTCTCTTTCCCTTTGTTTTTCCACCTTCCTTTATTTCCTCTTTCATTTGCACTTTTCTTCCTGTTTCCCTGTTCTTTTCCCCTCTCCCTTTTTTCCTTCCTTTGTTTTATCCTTTGTCCAATACCTCCTTATCTAATCGGTTACAGCCTCTCTCTCTCTCTCTCTCTCTCTCTCTCTCTCTCTCTCTCTCTCTCTCTCTCTCTCTCTCTCTCTCTCTCTCTCTCTCTCTGGAAGCACTGCTAGTATGCAAATAAGAGGCGGTATGAGAGGGAATTATCACTAAGTACTCGTGCACGCCAGCCTCCGTCAGTAGGGAGAGACAGAAGTTAGGAAAAGACACCACAAAGTTAGAAGGAGTTAGAGATGCTGCGAGGAGAGTGTTGGGTTGTGTATGGTGGTGGTGGTGGTGGTGGTGGTGGTGAGTGGGTGTCTTGGTGTGTGATGTTGTTAAGTATGTATGTGTGTGTGTATGTGTGTTAAAAGAGGATATACAAACAAATAGATAGATAGACAGATAGACAGACTGATAAAGATGGCTAAGTCATTCACGGATGTTTAAACAGATACATGGATAATTATTGATCTGGTAAGGAAAGAAAAAAGAAACAAAAAAAAAGGAAGCTAATAATGAAACAATGAAAACTAATAATAACTTACTAATCAAAAAATGAATGACTAAAAAAAAAAAGGAGTATACATTGTGTGTGTGTGTGTGTGTGTGTGTGTGTGTGTGTGTGTGTGTGTGTGTGTGTGTGTGTGTGTGTAAGGAACATTTCAAGGTCACTACAGTTGCCCTCCACACACACACACACACACACACACACACACACACACACACACACA